>NC_057798.1:60346153-60353574 GCF_018294505.1 Triticum aestivum
AGGGAGGGAGGAACCCTAGGTCGGGGGAGCCTCGAGCGGGACTGCTTTCTATCGCAAACTTGAGTCCATGATGTGACATTGCACGATGAAGGATGAGAGACTTCAAGCTTGTGATGCGAGTCGAAATTGTCGTTAGGTTGTAAATGGATTTATTGCAATACTTGCGTGACTCCAAATATAAAAGGAGATTGACTACTCTAAGGATAAATCGACCGATTTATATGACTAATGCGTGTATGAGTTTCATCTGAAGTTGCGCATCAACAAAGGATGTAACCCGACACAAAATGATCCTCATAACCAATATACTCCTTCGGTCTCAAGGTACAATGCGTATAAGAGTTTCAAGTCAAACTGCATAATCTATGACCAAGTTTATAGAAAAATTAGAAACATCTAATACCAAGTCAATACCATTAGATTGAAATATATTTTCACATGACATATATTTGGTATTGTATATAAAAATACATTTTCTGAAATTTGATAAAACTTTGTGTAGATAGATTTTCATGAAAATCAATGTGCACTACATTATGAGATGAAGAGAGTCACCCTCCAAGCTTATGTGGGGCTAAAGTACCCGCGCGCCCATGGCTTCTAGACAAGATACTTTTATGGCCATCCGGTCTTCATAGAAAGAGATCAGGGCAGTCATTTTCAGATTGATGTGTAACGAATCGTGGTAACAATACCTTAAAAAATCCATGCCGGATTGTGGCGGGATTTTTTCACCTCTCGTCTTGTCTAAACTATTATTTTTCGAAATATATTCAGGTGGGGAGTCTTTCCCCCTGGTGACAGTTTCAAAAAAAAAAAACAAGACCTTTCTATCAGGTTTAGATACAAGTTTCCTAAGCGTCTCACCGAGATGGAAGAGCTAGCGAGATTTGTTAGTTCTACCCAAGGATCAACACAAAGGTGGTGGACACAAGAAGAACACACACGCAAGAAATTTTTAGTGCTCGGATGGCGCCTCTTAGCGGGAGCGTTTTTTTTCCTTCTCTATTTCTCATGCGACACAAATGAAGTTGTTACAAAGGCTTAAACAATGAAACATGCAACACACGCCGGCCTTGTCAGACACAGCGGCTTGATCCCTTTTTTGCTCTCCACTAACTACACGCACGCCCACGTTCTGGCTAGTGCAGCGTCTCCACAACGGCCGTACGAACCCAGCCAGAAGAGTACGCATGCAACCGGCCGGTCGCTAACATACTCCTAGTCAACTGACAATGCATGCAACAAAATAATGGTGCAACAAGATTAACCCAACAAGGTCCAGTGCCTCAAGTGTTTGGGGAGGAAAAGATGGAGAGGAGAGGATACATCAGTTAGCTGGTTACACTTCCTAGCCGTCACGCACACGTGCCATCCGTTATACAGTGTCATTTCCCAGCGGTTATACAACGTCATTTCCTCTAACCTTCTTTGGCGGCCCAACGAGCTTGCGCTCTCTCCTTGGCCTTCTTGCCCCGTTTCAGATCTCACTCCTTTTGTCTCGCTCTGTCACATGACATCAATAGTAGAAAAATGGGCAAATCTGAGACACGTTAGTGCCGGTTTGATTTTGAGCCGGCACTAATGTGTCCATTAGTGCCGGTTCCAACGGCTAGCCGGCCGCTCACATTACTACCGGTTCGTGTCGAACCTTTAGCACCGGTTCGTGCCATGAACCGGTACTAAAGAGAGTGGTGGCAGGATGTTGACAGTCTGGGACCCGTCCAACACCTTTAGTACCGGTTCGTGACACGAACCGGTACTAAAGGTCGACGTACATAAACCCTTCGTCCACCCGAGCCGCTCTGTTCTTCCCCTTTCCCCTCACTTCCTCTGTTCTTCCCCTCTCTTCCTCGAGCTCCTCACAAATTTTACCCAAAATTTGTCAAGATTTGAAGGCCCCCATCCATTCAAATGATCACAAAGGTTAGCAACTTTGTCTTTTCAACTCTCATTGCTAGATTAGCTCTTGCAATGCTTTGTATAGTGATTAATTTGGGAGGAATTATATTTGCTAGTATTTGATATATATGCAATTTGAGGTCAAAAATAACACTTAGTTTGCATATGTAGGTGTGGTTTACTTAGTGCCTTCTAAATCTCCGTCGTAACCACCGTCGATCGCCCGCACCCTCCCGTCGCCGGCACCACCTTGTGGTGAGGCTCTTGTTCATGAATGTTTTACATTACCAAATTGATGTTTGTGTGATTTGGATATATAGTTACTCGTATAATTATCTTACATGTACGTTGTTTGTTATACATAGTGCCATGGTTTTGATATCCGTCCCCGTCGGCCCTCGTCCTTGTTATGATTCGGATGTGGTATATTCTCTTTTAAAACTAGTTGTTGCATTTCATGTTTATGACAAATTATGCCCATCAAGTTGACATAGATATTTTTATCTAGGAGGTATGTGAACCGAAAATTCAAACCGACCCTATTGTCGAGAGTTTAAATTTAGTTGAAAGAGATAACGAGTATCTGAAAGAAAAATTGAAAAGAATTGAGGGGGAGAAGATGGAATTGCAGTTGCATGTTGCCGATGTCGTCGATGATCACAAGATCAAGATGGAGAAAATGAGGTTGAAGATTAGAAAGATTAGAAAATATGTCATTGATAGTGTGGCTTGGTATCATTATGATGTTGGATCAATTGTTACCTTAGTTGCGATCTTGATCGCATTTGTTGTTGCATTTAAATTCTTTAGCTAGAGAGTTATTTGTATGTTGCATTTAATTAAGTGTTGTATATGAACTTTATGTATGAACTTTTATTAATTTGGTCTATTCGGTGTTGTGTAATGAAGATGAGCCGACAATGGATGTATGATGACCGATGCTCTCCCGAGTTCATTAATGGCGTGCATACTTTTCTGCTTGCCGCTGAGGCACACAAGCGGGCTGATGGTTTTATGCCTTGTCCATATGCTGGCTGTAAGAATGGTCACAGTTACTCTACATCAAGAACCATTCACGTCCACCTATTTGAGTCCGGTTTCATGCCCCACTATAATGTTTGGACCAAGCACGGAGAAATAGGGGTTATGATGGAAGACAATGAAGAAGAAGAAGACGACGACGGCTATCCTGGCCATGGATTCCCTGAGTACGATGATACAACAATGGAGAAAGAAGCTGAGCCGGCAATGCGGGAAGAAGCTGTAGAAGAGGCATCAGATGAGCCCACTGATGATCTAGGTCGGGCCATTGCCGATGCAAAGAGAAACTGCGCAAGTGATCTGGAGAGGACGAAGTTGCAGCGCATGTTAGAGGATCACAAGAAATTGTTGTACCCGAATTGCGAAGCTGACAAAAAAAAGTTGGGCACCACACTTGAATTGCTGCAATGGAAGGCAGAGAATGGTGTATCTGAAAAGGGATTTGGAAAGTTGCTGGTAATGATAAAGAATATGCTTCCAAAGGACAACGAATTGCCCGAGAGTACGTATGAAGCAAAGAAGGTTGTCTGCCCTCTAGGGTTAGAGGTGCAGAAGATACATGCATGCCCTAATGACTGCATCCTCTACTGCGGTGAGTACAAGGATTTGAACGCTTGCCCGGTATGCAGTGCATTGCGTTATAAGATCTGTCGCGATGACCCTGGTGATGTCGAGGGCGAGCGCCCCAGGAAGAAGATTCTTGCCAAGGTGATGTGGTATGCTCCTATAATACCACGGTTGAAACGTTTATTCCAAAACAAAGAGCATGCAAAGGCGATGCAGTGGCACGCAGAAGACCGTAAGAAAGATAGAAAGTTGAGAGTACCCGCTGACGGTTCAAAGTGGAGAAAAATCGAGAGAAAGTACTGGGAGGAGTTTGCAGGTGACCCAAGGAACGTATGGTTTGGTCTAAGCGCAGATGGCATTAATCCTTTTAGGGAGCAGACCAGCAACCATAGCACGTGGCCTGTGACTCTATGTTTGTATAACCTTCCTCCTTGGTTGTGCATGAAGCGGAAGTTCATTATGATGCCAGTGCTCATCCAAGGCCCTAAGCAACCCGGCAACGATATTGATGTGTACCTAAGGCCATTAGTTGAAGAACTATTACAGCTGTGGAATGGAACAGGTGTACCTGTGTGGGATGAGCACGGACAGGAAGAATTTGACCTAAAGGCGTTGCTGTTCGTGACCATCAATGATTGGCCTGCTCTTAGTAACCTTTCAGGACAGACAAACAAGGGATTCTGTGGATGCACGCACTGTTTGGATGATACCGACAGTATATATTTGGATAGTTGTAGGAAGAATGTGTACCTGGGACATCGTCGATTTCTTCCGACAAGGCATCCCGTAAGAAAGAAAGGCAAGCATTTCAAAGGTGAGGCGGATCACCGGATGAAGCCTCGCCACCATACTGGTGCTGTTGTACATGATATGGTCAAGGATTTGAAGGTAACTTTGGAAAGGGTCCTGGCGGACAAACTATTCCGAAGGACGCTGACGGACGCGCACCCATGTGGAAGAAGAAATCTATATTTTGGGACCTGCCATATTGGAAAGACCTAGAGGTCCGCTCCGCAGTCGACGTGATGCACGTGACGAAGAATCTTTGCGTGACCCAGCTTGGCTTTTTGGGCGTGTATGGGAAGACAAAAGGTACACCAGAGGCACGGGAGGACCAGCAACGTATGCACGAAAAAGACGGCATACATCAGGGTCAGGCTAGCTACGCTCTTACCAAAGAAGAGAAGGAAATCTTCTTTGAATGCCTGCTCAGCATGAAGGTACCGTCTGGCTTCTCGTCGAATATAAAGAGAATAATAAATATGGCAGAGAAAAAGTTCTAGAACCTAAAGTCTCATGACTACCACGTGATTATGACGCAACTCCTTCCGGTTGCATTGAGGGGGCTTCTACCGGAAAATGTTCGATTAGCCATTGTGAAGCTATGTGCATTCCTCAATGCAATCTTTCAGAAGGTAATCGATCCAGAAATCATACCAAGGTTACAGAATGATTTGGTGCAATGTATTGTCAGTTTCAAGTTGGTGTTCCACCATCCTTCTTCAACATCATGACGCACGTCCTAGTTCACCTTTGCGAAGAGATTAACGTTTTGGGTCATGTATTTCTACACAATATGTTCCCCTTTGAGAGGTTCATGGGAGTCTTGAAGAAATATGTCATAACCGTGCTAGGCCAGAAGGAAGCATCTCGAAGGGCCATGAAAATGAGGAGGTCATTGAGTTTTGTATTGACTTTATTCCTGACCTTAAGCCGATTGGTGTTCCTGAATCACGGCATAAGGGCAGACTGGATGGAAAAGGCACGCTAGGAGGGCATTAAATAATATGTATGGACGGGCATTCTCTCACTGAAGCACACTACACAGTTCTACAGAATTACGCCTTGGTGGCTCCATATATGGAGGGACACAAGAATTTTCTACACTCCAAACACCCGGAGAAGTCTGACGACTGGATTACACGCGAACAAACGAGGACTTTCGCTGGTTGGTTACAAAAACGTGCCCTGAATGATGGCGATATTGAAAATGACCTGTACTCGCTGTCCCAGTTACCATCTTCGAATATAATGACTTTCAAAGGGTACCAGATAAATGGGAATACATTTTACACGATCGCCCAAGATAAGAAGAGCACCAACCAAAACAGTGGTGTCCGCTTTGATGCAATAACCAACACGGGAAAGGAAACATATTATGGTTACATAGAGGACATATGGGAACTTAACTATGGAGGTGATTTGAAGGTCCCTTTGTTTCGGTGCAAATGGGTCAATATGACACGAGGCGGGGTAACGGAAGACCCGCAGTACGGAATGACAACAGTGGATCTCAACAATCTTGCGTATGTAGATGAACCATTCGTCCTAGCCAATGATGCGGTGCAGGTTTTTTATGTGAAAGACATGTCTACCAGGCCGAGACAAAGAAAAGATAAGGAAACGAATGGATCATACGACGAGCCAAAGCGCCACATAGTGCTTTCAGGAAAAAGAAACATCGTGGGAGTGGATGACAAGACAGACATGTCAGAAGATTATGAAAAGTTTGATGAAATTGCTCCATTCACAGTAAATATTGACCCGAGCATCCAGTTAAATGATGAAAATTTTCCATGGCTACAGCGCAAAGGGACACACGCGAAGAAAAAGTTTCACACCCAAAGATCTGGGATGTGATCGGCTTCACTATCATCACTTTTTCTTCTGTGTTTCACACCCAGGAGGGAATCTTTGTAATAGTTAGGGTAGTTATGTGTTTTGGCATTTGAAACACGAAGAAATTTTATGTGCAAACAAATTCTTTTCATGCATTTACTGATTTTTTTCAGCTAAATGACCCTGAAATTGAAAAGCATTCTAAATAAACTCAGAAAAGGTTGAAAGTTGGCATGGTATCATAATTTCATCCAAATAGCATGTGCGAAAATGTAGAGAGGGTTACGACAAAAACTGGATGCACTTCGTGTACAAAATGGACAATCTCATTCGAAGTATGAGGGTTTCCGACGAAAACTCATCTGTTACAAAGGCATTTCATTTTTTAAATAACCTAAGCATTACCAAATTGAATATAATGATAAAACACACTAATATTAAACATAAAAAAAGAATCACTGAAAAATCTTTTTTCAAAGTTAAGTTATTCACAAACTAGTTATTCACACAAATTTCAAATAATTCAAGATTTAAACTATTCAAATTTGAAAACTACCAGCACTAACAGAAAGTTTGTAAATTTTTGTACCTAAAGCAAAAATATTCACAAAGAAACTCTAAATACAGCAAAAAACAAATCAAAAATAAAGAAAACAAAAATAAATAAAGCAAAAAAAGTTAAGAAAATAAAAAAGCCCGCCTACCGGGCCAAAGCGGCCTGCATACGACTAGAAACCCAACATTCTGTTGGGCTAGGATGCAGGCCCGCAAAGGCCCAGTAGGCCCACAGGGTAGCAGAGAACAGGTAGGCCCAGTAGGCCGGCTTAGGAGAGGAGCTCGAGAGAGCTATTGCACTAGGGCTTATAAACCAGTGCGGTAGCCCCTCGGCTAGCGAGGTGGGACTAAACTTGCGCACCGCCTGGAGCCAGCGCACCCCCTTTAGTACTAGGTCGTGGCTCCAACCGGTACTAAAGGGGGGCCTTTAGTACCGGTTGTAGCCACCACCCGGTACAAAAGGGGGGGCGCTTCCCGCCGCTTGGCCTGGCCAAAACAGACCTTTAGTACCGGTTGGTGGATCCAACCGGTACTAAAGGTCCATCCTATATATACAACAGTTGGAAAAAATTCACTTTCCCTCTCTGTTTCTTCCCTCCGTCGCGCTGCCCTGCCCCGATCGATGCCGTCCCCGTCGACGTCGCCGCCCCCGCCCCTCGTCGTCGACCCCGGCCGTCCCCGCCCCTCGTCGCCGCCCCCGTCGATGTCGCCACCCCGACCGTCCCCGTCCCCGTCGT
>NC_057798.1:60353907-60471158 GCF_018294505.1 Triticum aestivum
AATATTTATAGAAATGTTAGCAATTTTTCCGTTTTTTAGTTATATAAATATTAGAATTGTTATAGAAATGTTAGTTATATAATCAAGAAATTTTAGAACTAATTTTAGTTAGATGAATTAGATTAATGTCAAATTGTTAGAATTTGCATATATATAGAATTTTAATTATCACAATCCAATCATTTAAAAAATGTTACTTTTTGCGGGCATATAGTATTTGTTCTCGACGATATGCCTGGCCCGCATCCTCGCCGTCGATCCGTTCGCGACGACGTCCTGTTTCAGAGGACCCATGTCTGGGACTGGGCTCCGTCGGGCTGGCACTGAGAGGTGCTACCTGGAGGGGCGCGCCGCTTGGTGAGGAACCCGGCCTCGGGTACCGTCGTCGACCCTGATGTCCTTTGGTGGCGTTCGCATGGGCCACATTCGGTGCAGAGGGAGCCGGCGTCGCCGGAGGTGGTGCGTCGCCGTGTCAGGGAGGAGGACGAGCACGTCCATCGCTACATGGTTGCTATGGACGTCAGGTTCTCCAATACTTGGCAGGTTCTTTGGGCAGATGACCGGAGATATGATCCTGTGACGGTTCCTTCTCTTTGGGTGTCCACCGCCCGTGCCCTAGGGACCGCGAGTGGCCTAGATTCTTCTGTAGTACTCGATCTTTATTAGGTACCTAGCCAGTGATGTATTCAATATATAATATTCGAGACGATGTATTCGAGATTATATATATTAAAACGATGATGTATTCGAGATTATATATTCGAGACGATGTATTTGAGATTCAGTTTTTCCTTATTGATTGCATCCATGCATTGTAATATGAATATTAAATTGTTTTACATTTCTTCTGTATTAGTAAAGTAAAAGCTATGGCGGACAATACCGATAGAGAGAGAGAAGAGGAATTGTTCGACATCATACGCAGCCCTCACAGGCTAGATGATCTGAATGAAGCAGATGACGGCTCCCAATATCTGAACAATACCAGAGAGGGTGATGAAAAGATATTCGATCTCGACGACCGAGCGGATGAAGTCATGAACTATGATTATGATTATGATGACACAGACAATGTTTGTGATGACACAGACAATGTTGATCTTCAAATAACAAATACTACCGGCGAGGTATATTTATATAAGCATGCATCATGGTGAACATCACATGTTTTTTATTGAAGATATATTAACGAATCGATCTTTCTTCTTTCAGCCCTCCGAATCGAGCAAATCTGCTTCTACAGACAGGAAGACAAAGCGAGGCCCGGGCAGATTGTTGAACGATGGTGTAAAGTACCACATCGAATCCACCAAACTTAGTGGCGAACCCCTCACGCCTAAGAACGTTGCGGACAAGTGGACTCGTCAGTGCGGAGTTCTTGTGAAGGACAAACTCCCGATCTCCATTCAAGAATGGAAATAGCCAAAGACTAAATGTCCAGGTGTTACTTGGGTCAACGACAGAGCCAAAAAAGACCTTTTGAAATCTCTGATGGAACATTTGACCCTACCAGATCATTTCACTGAAGCAGATGTGGAGAAAGTCAAGGCCGCTGCTCTTAAGAAGATGGCAATTGCATTCAACACCCACAAGAAAACTGTATGGGCCAACTACCTCGCTGCAGAAAGGAAGACTCCAGATTTCACGGGAACACTGGGGAAGCAAAGAGAACACTGGAACGATTTCGTGACCTCCAAGGATTCAGAATTATCTAAGGAACGGTCGATGAAAAACAAGGCAAATGCCGCAAAAAAGACGCAGTTCCATAGGCTGGATCCAGATGGCTACGCGGTGGAATTGCCTAAGTGGGATAAGTATGAGCAAGAGATGGAGGATGCGGGGGTCACTCCGGTTACTAGGAACTGCCCCCCCCCCCCTAGGTGCAGAACTTGGTTCTATGCGCATGGGGGCGTTGGACCCGAAGACAGGCGAAGTTTTGCGGAAGGCAAATCTAAAAGGAGCCGAACAAAAGATAATTGAGCAATAGAAGAAGCTCAAAGGGGGGTGTTCATGCCCAACAGAGAGAACGACGAGCTTACGAGCGCCCTGGGAAATTCTGAACACCCGTGAAGAACACGAGGCAAGCGCGTTATTCCCTGGTATGAGGGCTTTTCAGAATGGAACGAGGACTACAGGACCCATGCAAGAAGGAAGATGGAGGAGGAGAAGAAAAGGAAGCTGGAGGAGGAGCATAGGAAGCAGGACGCAGAACGCCTTCAAGGCCTAGAAGCAAGGCACGCGGACCTGGCACTCAAATTCCAGCAGCAGCAGATCGACTCACTTAGCCAGGAAAGGGGGTCACAGCAGCGGCAACAACAAGCGGATGATCGTCCAGCATTGGATAGCACCGTCCCATCCATGCAGAGAAGCAGCGTTGGTTCTGCCCCGGGCAACACACTGCTGGATACATACCCTGTGGATGACATCATAGAGAACACTAAGTGTGATCTACACTCCAAAATGAAGAACATATCCATGAAGGTGGCGGATGGCGTTGCTTTTACAATTACCCCCGAAGCAACCTACCATTGCATCCCGATTCCAGAGGGCTATGCTCGTGTCATGGTTGATGAAGTGGTGGACCCATATTCAGGGCTACAACTTGACATTCCTGGAGGTGAAGACGAGCGCACACTGGGAGAGGCCATACATCGTATCATCCTATGGAGAAAGGATTGCATCATCTTTTGAAATCCACCGACACCGTGTCGTCTGCCGACTCCCCCTCGAAGTCCGCCACCGAGTCAGCAGACTCCCGCTCCTCCAAGTCTACGAACGCATGAGCCGACTCCTCCTCGAAGTCCGCCACCTCCTCCAAGTCCCCGAACACATGAGCTGACTCCTCCGGTTTCAAGTCCGGCACATCTTCATGCCACTTCTCCTGGTCCAACTCAGCCACGTCAGCCGTCTCCGCCGTCTCAACAATCGCAGAAGAGACACGGCGCAGCTATGGTGTGTAGCGGTACGAGTCGAGGTAGTTCAGGAAGTACAGGCGTAGACAAGCGATATAAATATGGTCCAAGCCTCGCTCCTCTTCCTCAGAGGCCTTACGACATGACCGAGGAGCAAAACACAGCCATAGTGCAGGCCCAAGTGGACGCCCATTTTGCACCGAAACCGGCACCGCCGCCAAAGGAAAAAGTGCCTGAGAAAACAATTGACCACTTCATTCGTATGGCTAGAGAACCAGCTCCCAAGCCTGTTGACTCGGACTATGAGCGCCAAATCAGGAAACTACATCGATAACGGCTTAAGAAGCAAGCGAGCTCGAGCTCGAGCCAACAAGCAGCGGGCAAAAAATGCGGGAAAACCGTTCCCCAGCTGGGAGAACAGGCGGCGCAATCGATCCCCCCGCTTGTTGTGCCAACAACACATGAGAGGAGGCCGCGCGCCCAATATTATTGTGGGCAAACCGTTAAAGTTCCTTAGCTAGGCGATGTGGTAATAACGGAGGAGTATATAATGCAGGCTGAAACGCTCAAGATCTCTGTTGGACAACTCCTCAAAATTGAGCCCATGTCTCTGCTTAGAGAGGAGGAAAAAAACGAAAATATGTTCGGGGCCAACCTTTGGTCGAGCCAGACAAGGTCAAGAACCTCCCAACGAGAATGTATGAATTGCATCAATAGTACATGAACATTACCAAGATTTCCAATCGAGAGTCCCTCATGGTGAATGTCAAGAAGGAGCATTATTACCATGAGAAAGCTTTGTGCATTGAGTATTTAGAACTATTTCAGTTATACAATCAAGACGCACTCGACAAATCTCTCGTCAATTGCTATTGTTTGTAAATAATTTCTTTCTGTAATTTTTGATCAATCATTACATGTAATTATCCTCACTATATATTCTTCTCTATGGTATTATATGCAGGATGAACATGTATGAAATGAAAAAATCTGGACGCTATGGCATTGGGTTCATTAACCCAAATACCATTAATGAGTACACATGAAATCTTGCAACTTCTCAAGCAAGTGTAGAGGAAAGCATGCTAGAGTTCTTGAAGTGCCTCAATACCAATGAAGATATACTACTTCCTTACAACTTCAGGTGAGTTAATACAAATTCTGTTTTTGCTTACTAGCTAGCTAGATGTTAATAATTAAGTGTATACGGTTTACGATATATAGTTGATTAATTTTATACACATGCCCGCTTAATTAAGACATGCAAACGTGTGCGCATGCAGTTTCCACTAGATTTTGTTAGTCATTAAAGTTGACAAATCAACAGTTGAAGTACTCGACTCGCTACTTAAAGAAGATAAAGACTACACCATCATGAAGAGGATAGTCAATAGGTAATTTCAATCATTATTAACTATATCTCAGCCTATTATTATTTCGTCATTTCTTGATATGAATTATTTAATAACTCCTTTATTGATTTTCTTTGCCGGCAGGCAGGGCTTGGGCAAAGTTCATCAAGGTGACTCCAGGCAAATGGCCAAAAAAGTTGTTTTGGCATCGACCAAGGGTAAGTAATTAAGTAGTACTAGCTAGCTAGCCATCTCTTTAATTCTTGTTTCAATACCATTAATTAATTATCATGCTTGATTAATCATTATCTGATTCAATTCCATTATCGTAAAGGCCCTGAAGCAGGCGCCGGGGAATGATCTGTGTGCATTCTACATTTGCGAGAACATTCGCATAATGGCGTCCGAAAGGAGCAGATCTCAAAGACAGGACTGGGTACGTTGTCAGAACTCTATTCACACCATTATCGATATCTTGTAACACAACTAATACACATGCATATTGATCTCCTTCTTAACAGTTCAGAGAGGTGCGGGATAAGGTCCTACCAGCGGACCACATACTAGCACTTCAAGAGGAAATAGCCGGATTTTTGCTCGACCAGGTCATAGATCCCAAAGAAGAATACTATTACCCTCTACCGCCCACATGAACCACTTGTCATCGTGCATGCTCCGAAGGCACCAAGGCAACATGTAGGAGAAATTGTATACGTATATACATGTGTATGTGTGAATAGTTAATGGTGTTGGCTGGGAGACATTCGATGACATTCTACGTATGAGAAAATCTATTTATATATATGCATAACGTGTACAATTTGTAGTATCGTGAAATACCAGCAAACAAAAAAAATTAAATTGTAAATGAAGCCAAATTGAAAACACAAAATTAAAGCAAAAATTTAAAAAAAAACACCCAAACATTTAGTACCGGTTGGTGTTACCAACCGGTACTAATGTCCTACACGCATCCAGGCCTGGCTCGTGCCACGTGGTTGCCCTTTAGCGCCGGTTCGTGATGAACCGGTACTAAAGGGGGGGGGGGCTTTAGTCCCCACTCTTTAGTGTCGGTTTGCGAACCGGCACTAAAGGCCGGTTCTGCACTAGTGCATGAATGTTGTAACACAATGATGTGAATGTTTTGTTACTCTGGGAGTATTATTTTTCCTAAAATGACCCTTTTTCACAACTTAAGCACTTCGCTAGCCCTTGGGAAAACATATTCCCACATCTCACCTTTGCTTGTCGTGCCTAACAAATAGGCAAGACATTTACACGTGACACCGCCTAATCAACCGATGCCTTTGACTTAGGGCCTTGCCGGGTGTCATGTCTTTTTCATTGGGATTGAGCACCGCAAGATCAAATCCATTACAAAGCACCTCTTCCATTGCAAGATAAATCAATCTAGTTGGCCAAACCAAATCAATAGATCAGAGAGAAATACAAAGCTATAAAAATCATGCGTAAAAGTGTTCAGAGAAAACTCAAATAATATCCATGGATAATTTGATCATAAACCCGCAATTCATCGGATCCCAACAAAACATTCACATCAACAGGTAAACTGGAAGCCTGTTGTACATGAGAGACGTCACATTGGTTCAATTGGACTACGGAGAAAACCCTGATCACCTTGGCAGCAAATTCAAGGCAACAAATGGGTAAAGCAAATTTAATTCTACTTCAGTACAAACCCCCTAAACCATCAATAGAGGAGATTTCTCCACACCCTTTCATAATAAAGAGTAGGATGGACTTTTTTAAAACTACATCGCCGGCGCCGATACACGGCCTTTGTATTTACATCATGGACACGCCCAGTGTACGTTTCATACCAAAACCCTATTTGGCGCCCTCGGCCTTTTTCTTTTCTTTTTAATCCTCCAAAAATGTGGGTCGTGGGAGATTCAAACTCCAACTCTCAAGATTTACTTCAAGTTCTAGTAACCAATCGGGACAGGTTACTTGATATGCCCACTTGGTTTCTTTTACGTTTCTTATGTAGCAAACATAAATTCTTGGACATTCAAGCCGAGTTTTTTCGTTTTATTGTAAACCAGGTTTTATTTGGTTTCTACCTGTATTTTTATTTTTATTTATTTTTCGTCTTTCATTTTCTTTTTCGGGTTTCCTAAAATGTGTGAACAATTTTAAAATGAAATATTAAATTACTGAACTTTTATAAAATTTGTGAATCATTTACAATTTCTTCAAAAATTGAAAAAAATATTGAACCCTTCTAAATAATTGTTCAAAAAATCAAAAACTGTAAACATTTTTTTTCAAAATCAAAACAACATTGTTTCATATACGCGAACGCTTGGGCCGGCCCAACGGGCGCCCAACAGGAGTGAATCCTTTGCCTAAGTTGAGCCAAGGCCTAAGTTTTTTTTATTCTTCTCTTTTTTTGTTAATTCGTTTTTCTCTAGTTGAACATTATTATTGTTTTTGAAAACAGTTGAATTTGAAAAATTGTTTGGATTACCAATTTTTTTTGTTATTTTCAAATATTGCTTAGAACTTTTAAAAATGTCCTAGAATTTCATAAAATGTTCCCGTATTTCAATTGTTTTTGTTCACAAACTTAAGAAGTGTTTACGTCTAAAACAAAGTTGATAAATTTTGTAAAAAATACCATGTTTGCAATTTGTGTTCAATCTTTTTATCATTTTTTGGGAATTTGTTAACAACTTTGGAAAAAGTGTTCAAGTTTGTCAAATTTCATACACGATTTGAAATTTCAAAATTGTTCATGTTCATTTATAATTATGGAAATTGCAAACAACATAACCCTTTAAATTAGGAAAAACTACAAGTTTACGGATGCCCCCGTCTTTCTGAGTCTGTACACTCCTCTCAACTGGTGGTTTTTAGGACTATGAATAAGTGACATGCATGAACATATGAGGCATCCATGACAAGTTTGAATGACTTCCGACGTTGTTTGCATGTTGTGATACATCCAGCTATTTATCAGCCATTTTTCATAGAGAAAGCACTAGAAAATGCAAAACTTGTCAAAATCCAAATAACTTAGTATGATGCTTTGGATTGGTCATAGAAGCTGGAAGGAAACCTATGGGCCATTTGTAGATGTTGGAAAACAGCGAGCTTTCAAATGAATGTTTCTGGCCTATCCGAGCACCTTCCATTGAACATGGTCTATTTATGGACATCCTTGAAATGACCCCAACTTTTGAAAGTAGGTGGGCAAACTCATGGTAGGCATCCATGCCTGGTTTGGGCGACTTTCGATACCGTATGCAAGTTGCGACACGGCCTTTTTTTAACTGAGAAAATTCTACAAAATGCAAAACTTCTCTAAAGCCCAAATAACTTGGCATGATACCTTGAATTGGTCATACAAGGCCATAAAAAAGGGTCCATTTTAAGGGATGTTGAGAAATGAAGATCTCCCAAATGGAGCCTTCTCGCCTACTCGAACAATCTCCGTTGAACATGGTTTTTTTGGAAACCGCGGGACTAATCCCAACTTCTGTAAGCAGGTGGCATGCCGATGTTAGGCATCAATGTATGGTTTGAATGACTTGCGACACCGTATGCACGTTGCGACACGTCCGGCCATCTATCGGTATTTTTTCACTAGAAAACTCCAGAAGATGCAAAAACTTTTCAAAAACCAAAATAACTTGGCATGGTTCTTTAAATGGTCATGCAAAACCATGAAAACTATTGGGTCCATTTCAAGAATATCAAGAAAGAACGTGCTCTCAGGCGGAGCCTTCTGGCCTACCCAAACACCCTCCGTTCAACATGATCTATTTTTGGATATCCTTCAAATGATGCCAACTTTTGCAAGAAGGTGGGCATGCCCATGATCGCAATTGAAGCAATGTTTGAACGAATTCCGAGACGGTTTGCACGTTGTGACACGTCTATCGATTTACTGGCCTTTTTTCACTCTAGAAATTCAGAACTTATCGAAAAGCAAATAACTTCGCATGTTGCCTTGAATTGGTCATACAAGGCCATGGAAAAAATAGGGGCCATTTCAACGATGTTGGAAAACAACGTGCTCTTAGACAGAGTCTTCTAACCTAACCAACCACCGCCCATTCAACATGGTATTTTTTTAACATCCTTGACGCCAAATTTTGAAAGGAGGTGTGCTTGCCCATGGTAGACCACATGCAAGTTTGAATGATCTCCAACACCATATGCAAGTTGTGACACGTCGACCATTTATCAGCCATTTTTTGACCGAGAAAACTCTAGATAATGCAAAATTTGTCGAAACCAAAACAACTTGGCATGATGCTTTGAATTGGTTATACAAGGCCATGTGGAAAATTGGCGCCATTTCAAGGATGTCAAAAAACAACGTGCTCTCACACAGACCCTTCTGGCACTCGAACACCCTCTGTGAACATAGTGTTTTTTGGACATCTTGAAATGACCCAATTTTTGCCACCAGGTGGGCATGCCTATGGTAGGAATCCGTGCCAGTTTGGAATGACTTCCGGCACCATAGCAAATTGTGACAAATTCGGCTATTTATCGGTCTTTTTTGACCAAGAAAATTGCAAAAAAAAATGCAAAGTTTGTCGAAAACCAAAAACACTTGGCATGGAGCCTTGAATTGGTCAAACAAGGTCATAAGATAAAATTTGGGGCTGTTTCAAGGATTTGAAGAACAACGTGCTCTCATACAGACCTTTTGGCCTCCACCCGAACACCTTGTGTTGAACATGGTGCTTTTGTGGACATCCTTGAAATGACCCCAACTTTTGCCACCAGGTGTGCATGCCCATGGTAGGAAACCATGCTAGGTCAGAATGATTTCTGATACGGTATGCAAGTTGCGACTCGTCTGGCCATTTATAGGCCTTTTAACAGAAAAAACACTAGAGAATGCAGAACTTGTCGAAAACACCAGAATCCGTCATACAAGGCCATGAATTTTTTTTGGGCCATTTCAAGGATGTCGGGAAACAACATGCTCTCAGACAGAGCCTTTTGGCCTACCCGGACGCCCTCCATTGAGTATGGACTATTTTTGGACATTCTTGAAATGACCCAACTTTTGGTGGGCATGCCCATGGTCATCATCCATTCAGGTTTGAACGATTTCCGACATCGTATGCAAGTTGTGATACGTGTCACATGTCGGACCATTTATCACCCTTTTTGACCGAAAAACTCCAAAAATGCAAAATTTATAGAAAAAGAAAACAACTCGGCATGGTGCATTGATTGGCCACAAATGAAAAAAATTGTGGTCATTTGACGGATATTGAGAAATACCATGCTCTTAAACAGAGTCTCCTGGCGTACCGAGGCACCCTACATTGAACATGGTATTTTTTCTACACAAGTACAAAAAATGTTCATGGAAATTCTTTAAAAAAATAGGTTACATTTTTTCCTTATTTTATTAATCCAAATTTGTTAGTGCTTTTCAGAAAATTTTCAATTTTTTAAAATGTCCTTGTTCAAAATTTTGTTCGCTATTTAAAAAGAATGTTCATACAGTTTTCTAAAATTTGAATATTTGTATTTAGTGAAAAAAAGTGAATAGCAAACATTTTTTGATAAGTTGACATTTTTTAAAGTACAAACATTGTTTAAAAAGATAAAAAAGATAAAGATAAAAAATAAATAGAAACAAAAAATGAACAGAAAAAATCGTGGGTAAAAGACCGGTTCGCTACAATAAACCGGTCACCGAGGGATAGCTCTAATAGTTCGCGTTTCCTAGTTAGACACTGAAGTTTATCAGTCAGTGTGTCACGACGAGCAGTCAATAGCCGGAGTTACAGGATTTGATCCCTCGCACTGCCATTTTTTTTGGTGAATTTTGTTTTCGTGCATGACAATGGGCTGACCTAGTCAGGCAGCCTCATGTGGGTGGCGCCATCTATTTGAAATAATTCACAGATTTGAAATAAAATGTAAATTTTTTTAAAAAAGTTTGTGAACTTGACAAAAGGTTCACACATTTGAGAAAAATCAAGAATAACAGTTTCAAATTTAAAAAATTCCACACATTTAAAGAAATCAGAAAAAGGCAAAAAGTGAAAAATAGAAACAGAAAAAAGAAAGAGAAAGAGAAAATAAAAACCGGGTAAAACCAACCAAAGAAAACTGCAAGAAAAAGGAAAACTAGAGTCATTCTATATAGCGTTCCATTTGAGATAGAACAAAAGAAGAAAAAGAAGTAACTAGCCGCAGAATTAGTTGTGTCCAAGTAGGATACCTCTGGTTGTTATAAGCGAAGAGGTCTGGAGTTTGATTCTCAATGGCTGTACCTTTTTTTAAGCTTTAAAGTGAAAAAAAAAAGTGTAAATGCGCCGGCTGAGGACAGAGAGGGGTGTTAAGGCGCGGAATAGGATCCATGTACAGCGTATAAGTTCTGGCGGATGACCCATCATCTATATGAAAATGGGTATAATTTGCCAAAGGTCATTGTTGCCTCCTGTTTACAAGGCGCAATTTCTAAGGATGGTTCTCACACCTTTGGATAAAATGGTTTAGAAGGCTTGGGCCCCCCCAAAAGTCAAGTTCTTCGCTTGGCTGGCGTTGCAAGACAGAATTTGGACCGCCGATAGATTGGCCAAACGCGGGTGGCCCAACTGTGATCTCTGCCCTCTTTGCAAGAGAGTGCAGGAATGTGGGTCTCATCTCTTCTTCAAATGCCGCTACACACGAAGGCTTTGATCCTTGATCATTGACAAATACCTCATTCACGGTCTTGACACCAATGGTTGGCCCCTCTTCGACTCGGTTGAGGCTTGGTGGGCAAGTACTTGCGACAATGGCACGCCAAACCGCCAAGCCAAGGCATCCCTCACCATGCTTGTTACGTGGACCGTCTGGAATGAGCGAAACGCAAGGGTCTTCAAGCACAAGAGCGCCCCTCCACCTACATTGCTTGACTCCATCGATTCTGAGGCCAACCTTTGGGTCATCGCCAGTGCAAAAAAATTAGGGTCTCTTATTTTGCAAGAGTGATCTCATGCCGTGTATTGAGTGACTTGTAACAAACTCTTTTCTCTCTTAATTAATGGATGAGGCAAAGCTTTTACCTCCGTTTCAAAAAAAAATGTTGCCTCCTGTACGCTTAATGGGGTTATACCGAAGCGGGGCTCAAAGAAATTACGCATCAGCAGGCACCTAGAGGTGCACCTCAAAACCTAGTCTTGACCCTTTTCACACGACGACCGACCTGACACTAAATAGTTTTTCTTGGAGACTATCGAGTTACGGCGCTCTTGCATTATTTTTGCGTTCTCCCTGTTTGATAGCCGAGTATTTTCTAAGTATTATGAAAATACTACAATTTTTTAAATTACCATAGTTTTAATTACAATAAGCTGTTTGGTTGCCACTAAAAACTGTGATTTTAATACTGCGATATTTACCAAACCAAGGTTTTTTCTATGCATAAAAAAAGACCTCTGGACCTCTTTTTCCGAAACAGAGCAGCCGAAAGAAAATTAGAGGACGCACCGTTATCTTTTCCGTCACTATTAGCATCAATATCCCTTCGCTTCCATGCCATCATTACCACTCTCATGTCAATTCTGGAGTTGTCTCGCTCGGCGGCAAAATTGTAGGAGGATTCGCATGGCTCGTCGCTGCTACCTAGAGGCCATGGCATGTTTCCACATGGGGTTGGAATGGATCGCAGCTACCTGGACGCATGGATCTCTGCGTGCTTGTACATGATACAACCAGCCAGGTAGAGCAGCGCTGCTCTTAGGCATAGGCGGATCCAGTATTGGTCATGGGTGTATAGATGTACACCCAAAATTTTCTGCAAAAAAATTGTATATACAGGTGTATGACAAAAATCGTAGCGTACGTGCTTGAGATAGGATATGCAGTAGCCGACTTGTGGCCGACAAGCAAATAGCCCATCGGCAGCAGATGAAGGGTAGCTTCTGTATATAGGATTTAGAGAAAGATAGCTCTGTACATGTCATTGTGCTGATCTGATTGATTTCATTACTCGACCTTCGAACTGAAGGACAGAATGAGGCCACTATCTTGGAATTGTAGGCAATATAGCATTAGAAAATAAGGGGAAGGCCATTGAATTGAAAACTTTATATTGCCATGAACCATTGGCTTCACTGCTAGGTTGGGATTTTTTTTTGAACACCCACACTAGTAGAAAAACACCTATTAGTCCCGGTTCATAAGGGCCTTTAGTTCCGGTTCATGAATCGGGGCTAATGGGTCGTTACTAATACATCCACCCATTAGTCCCGGTTCAAACACGAACCGGGACCAATGTGCCTCCACGTGGCCCTGTGTGCCGAGCCTAGTCAGGGGGCCTTTGGTCCCGGTTGGTGGCTCCAACCGGGACCAAAAGTCCATGTTTTTTTTTTACAAAAGTGGCTGCTTTAGGGGTTTTTGGGGTTATTTTTAGGTTGTTATTAGCTACCTAATAGAGAGAAGTGTCCTCTCTTATATCTTCGTCCTTGGTTTATCAACGCTGCTGCTATGTTCATTTCACTCGCTGATATAATATGCTCATGCATGCTCGCATCATACATCATCATATATAATAACAAGTCCTACTAATCATGCATCATCATACAACTTCTACTCGTTATTAATAATAAGTCATGCGATCATCATCCTCATAGTCATCGAACCCAACCCTACATAATTGTTCTTAGCACATGATCATCAGTATCAGGTAGGACCTAAACACCCTTAAGGTAAAATAGCATAAAACAATATAGACCCTGACTCTCCATTATGAAGAATGGCGATCATTCTGTCTTCAGTTCTCGCCCTTTGCTGCTTATTGCTTCCAAGAAGCTCCTTACGACTGTCCATACATTTTTTCCATTCTTTGATTGTTATGTCTCCACTTCTTTTAGAAACCCGGCATGGACAGTTGAGATTCGTAGGACGACCTGGTTCAAAACATGAAGGCTACCATGCGTATACATCAGATGAGGCACACAATCATTCGGGATTATCTGTTGAAAAACATAGTAATAACGTCGTAGTTAGCAATGATGTACTAGTTTTAGAAGTGTGCAAAAAGATGCACGGATGTTGTAATAGTAAAAAATAATCTTAGCAGGGTATCTCCATGGTAGTTACCGTAGTTCAACACGTGCACTAGTGGCACGTATTGACCATAATGTTGAGGAGTTTGATTGTAGATATTGTAATTCTCAAGATCAGTACAAAATCCGACCAGATGATTTTTCTCCTGATAAGTTAATTCGGAGCCTTCGGTGTAGTAGGTTCTGTCTACCATCTTCCGCACATTCTTTGAAGAATGAAAATAAGCTGTCAATGGAGATAAGTTGTCAACCATATATTTTGAAATAAACAATATAAATTACTTAATAACTATGTTTAGCTCACATGGGGGAAGAATTGGAGGTGTATCCATAAGGACCCAAATTGAAGGTCTCTCTTGCTCGATTGTAGGATCACCAAGATCCATGGTGACAAGCATACCCTCATCAAGACCATACATCTTGCAAAGTGCTTCCCAATTTTTGCAACCAAAATGGGTTACATTCTGAGCATTGTACAACTTTACTTGAAAATCCACACCATGATGGGTACTTAGGATAATTTTTTTGGTTTCGAAACTTTCGTGGTCTTCAAAACCCATCATCTCCAAGACATAGCGTCTTGCAAAGCATGGGATAAGCTAGTCGAATTGGAAAAGATGAAAAATACACGTTAAAATAGTTGAAGTCGTGCTTAATTACGAAAAAAACTATTGTCGTCGTTGCGTACCGTATGAACATCGCAGGTCTCATCGAGCTTAATGCTGAAGCGCCGATCTTCATCCAGCTCAATGAACCTGTCGCAGATACCTCGGTCGTCATGGCACCAGTCGCACTCCCCTGGGCGGTTTTCGTCATCCGATGAGTACGACATTTCCGGCCTACGTTCATAATTCAAATATTAAACTAGATCATTATTATTAATCACGGGTTGACTATCGATGATCGATGTACGTAGCTCCTCCTTTCATTCCCGAATGCATTATTATACCAAATTGTCTAGCACATGGGAATAAAGGAGAACTTATCCAATATGAGCATTCAATAAGCAAAACCAAATCATAAAATAAGCAAAACTAAATCATAAAATAAAGTATAGTATTCAAATTAGCATGCATTCAATAATTATAAGCAAAAGTACATCATCTCTTGGTGTCCGTACATCGTCGAATATTATCACTAATACAACTAGAACCGTAGCGCCCGACGGGTATCGACGCGGGCGGTGGACACCCAAAGATAAGGAACCATCACAGGATCATAGCTCCAGTGAGATCCCTGAAGAACCTGCCAGGTATTGTCGAACCTGCCCTCCAATGCAACCATGTAGCGACGGACGTGCTCGTCCTCCTCGCTGACACGGTGACGTACCACCTCCGCGGTGTCCGGATGCCTCACCACCGTCACTGGCCAACGCGACCGCCACCAAACAAGGATCGGGTCAACAACGGGCTGCCTCCTCACCAACCTACGTCCCCCGAAAGGTAGCACCTCCCAATACCAGCCCGGTGGAGCCCAGTCCCGAACATGGCCCTGATCAAGCAGGCCTCCACCGCCGAGTCGACGACAACGAGAATGCGGGATAGGCATCGCCGACGTTGATGCGGGAACTACTTCTATATATAGTTAAATAAAAGTAGTTTTATTAATTAAATCAACTATCTAGTTCAACTACTAAGCACTTACTATAAATAAATAAGTAGTACTTACTAAAAACAAACTACTTCTATATATAGTTAAATAAAAGTAGTTTTATTAATTAAATCAACTATCTAGTTCAACTACTAAGCACTTACTATAAATAAATAAGTAGTACTTACTAAAAACAAACTACTTCTATATATAGTAAAATAAATTAGTTTATTAAATCAACTAGCTAGTTCAACTATATATAAACTACTTCTTATTTTTTTCCTTTTTCTAAATACTATGAACAAAAAAATTATTAAAATTCTATGAACAAAATTAATTACACAATCTAAATATCAACAAAAAAATCTATTAACAATAATATCACCAAACATGCATATTCAATAATAATATCACCAAAAAAATCTATTAACAGAAAAAAAAATCTAACATAATATGAACAAATTAATTACTACACATCTAATCTAACAAAAAAATCTAATTAATCTAACAAAAAATCTAACATAATATGAACAAATTAATTACTACACATCTAATCTAACAAAAAAAATCTAATCTAATAAAAAAAATCTATGAAGTACATATCTAAATTACTACACATCTAATCTAACAAAAAAAATCTAATTAATCTAACAAAAAAATCTAACATAATATGAAAAAATTAATTACTACACATCTAATCTAACAAAAAAAATCTAATCTAACAAAAAAAAAATCTATGAACTACATATCTAAATTACTACACATCTAATCTAACAAAAAAATCTAATTAATCTAACAAAAAAATCTAACATAATATGAAAAAATTAATTACTACACATCTAATCTAACAAAAAAAATCTAATCTAACAAAAAAAATCTATGAACTACATATCTAAATTACTACACATCTAACCTAACAAAAAAAATCTAATTAATCTAACAAAAAAATCTAACATAATATGAACAAATTAGTTACTACACATCTAATCTAACAAAAAAAAATCTAATCTAACAAAAAAAAATCTATAAACTACATATCTAAATTACTACACATCTAACCTAACAAAAAAATCTAAAAAAAATCTAACAAAAATAAAAAACAATGCTCACGTACGGCCGGCGACGGCGACGGCGAGGTGCGGAGCGGGGCGGCGACGGCGTCGAGGCGGCGCGGGCCGGGGTGGCGACGTCGATCGGGGCGGCGCGGGCGGGCTGGGCTGGGCGCGCGGGCGGCGACGGCGCGGGGCGGGGCGGCGACGGCGACGGCGTCGGGGCGTGGCGGGGCGGGGCGGCGACGGCGTCGGGGCGGGGCGGCGACGGCGAGGTGGCGGCAGGGAGACGTGCGGCGACGGGAGTGGAGCAGGAGAGATCGAAGTCACCCTAAGTGCTGTATATATAGCAAAGGCTTTGGTCCCGGTTCGTGGCACAAACCGGGACTAATGCCCCCTTTAGTCCCGGTTGGTGCCACCAACTGGGACCAAAGGCCTCTTTTCAGCAGCCCAAAGGGCGGGAAACAAAGACCTTTGGTCCCGGTTGGTGGCTCCAACCGGCACTAAAGAGCGGCATTCGTCCCGGTTGGTTCAACCAACCGGGACCAAAGAGTGGCATTGGTACCGGTTGGTGCCAACAACCGGTATCAATGGACCCGTCTAACTACTTTTTTTATTTTCTGCAGCTGTTTTTTTGTTGATTCTTCCTGCAGCTGTTTTTTTAGTCCCACCTCGCCAAGCGAGAGGCACTCGCAGCTATTTATAAGCCCTGAGTGCAGAGACGATGACAAAGAGGCTCAATGCTCCTGCACGTTGGTTAGCTTCAAGCCTTGAAAAATACGGTAGACTGCACAGAGCTATGTGCAGTGCAGTTGATACTATTCCGAAAGGCTTGAAGCAAATTAACAAGCATTGCGCCTCTTTTTTATTTTTAATGACTTATTACAACTCAGAAATAAAAAAAATATAGCAGAAAAGAAAAAAAACTATATAGAAAACTCCTCAGAAATGAATAGAAGCAAAAAATAGTTGTGATTAACTGTACTAAAAAAGGAGCATAGATGCTTATTTTTAATGACTTATTACAACTCAGAAATAAAAAGAAGAAAAAATAGTTGTGATTAACTTTACTAAAATATGAGCATAGATGCTTATTTTCAATGACTTATTACAATTCAAAAATAAATAGAAGAAAAAAAAGTTATGATTGACTTTACTAAAAAATGAGCATAGATGCTTATTTTTAATGACTTATTACAACTTAGAAATAAAAAGAAAAAAATAAATATAGCAGAAAAGAAAAAAAAACTATATAGAAAATTACTCAAAAATGAATAGAAGCAAAAAATAACTGTGATTAACTGTACTAAAAAAGGAGCATAGATGCTTATTTTTAATGACTTATTACAACTCAGAAATAAAAAGAAGAAAAAATAGTTGTGATTAACTTTACTAAAATATGAGCATAGATGCTTATTTTTAATGACTTATTACAATTCAAAAATAAATAGAAGAAAAAATAGTTATGATTAACTTTACTAAAAAAATGAGCATAGATGCTTATTTTTAATGAATTATTACAACTCAGAAATAAAAAGAAAAAAATAAATATAGCAGAAAAGAAAAAAACTATATAGAAAACTACTCAGAAATGAATAGAAGCAAAAAATAGTTGTGATTAACTTAACTAAAAAAGGAGCATAGATGCTTATTTTTAATGACTTATTACAACTCAGAAATAAAAAGAAAAAAATAGTTGTAATTAACTTTACTAAAATATGAGCATAGATGCTTATTTTTAATGACTTATTACAATTCAAAAATAAATAGAAGAAAAAATAGTAATGATTAACTTTACTAAAAAATGAGCATAGATGCTTATTTTTAATGACTTTTTACAACTCAGAAATAAAAAGAAAAAAATAAATATAGCAGAAAAGAAAAAAAACTATATAAAAAACTACTCAGAAATGAGCATAGATGCGCTTATAGAGGAAATTCAACTTAAATTTATAACAAATTTCAAGAGAAATTCATATAAAGTTAGGCTAAATTCCCTATATAAGGGCATCTATTTTACTTTTCAGAGGGTCTCAATAAGGCAGAGAGGGAGGGCTTATAAACAGGTCTGATTCCCCTTCGATTGGCGAGGTGGGACTAAACTCTGGCCGTAACGAGGACCAGCCCTTTAGTCCCGGTTGGTGGAATGGACCGGGACTAATGGGCGTCCTTTGGTCCCGGTTCAGGCCACCAACCGGGACCAATGATGGTGGGCCAGGAGCGAGGGCCATTGGTCCCGGTTCGTCTGGGACGAACCAGGACCAATGGCCCACATGGCCCGGCCGGCCCCTGGGGCTCACGAACCGGGTCCAATGCCCCCATTGGTCCCGGTTCTGGATTGAACCGGGACTAATGGGCTGGATCGGCCTGGACCATTGGCCCCTTTTCTACTAGTGCCAATGTTCAATTCCTGGATCCGCCACCGTGTCTTAGGCCGGTCTGTTGCTGGATCCAATGGCGCCAGCTAACAGCTAGAAAACAGGCTTGTTTGCAATGCTAACAGCTAGTTAGCTAATTTTATGTCAGTGTATTAAATAGGTCCTCTATATTACGAATACTTTAAAGTTGAGAGTGGTGTTTTGGCTCCTAGGTGCATATGCACCCATTGTCGAAATACACATTTCGGAAAGTTGAAAAATTCGGAACAAAAATCGCGCGTGTATATCCGGACATTTATGTGCGTTCACAAGGTGTGAAAAACAACATTTTTTGTGGCTTGTGTAAAAAAGATAAAGAAATGCCTCGTGAATAGTTAGAATGAAGTATCAGAAATTGTCTTTTTTACACAAGCCAAAAAAAAATGTCGTTTTTCACTGAAACCTTGTGCACGCACATAAAATGTCAGGATATACACGCGGGATTTTTGTTCTGAATTTTTCAACTTCTCGAAATGTGTATTTCGACAATGGGTGCATATGCACCTAGGAGCCAAAGGCAATTACCGTACTTTAAAATACTATGTTATGTCAAAACTGTGGTATTGTGTACCTACTGACTAAATTACTGTAGTTTTCATTACTTTAGTTTTTATAATAATTTGCTATCAAACAGGGCCTAAACAGTTTTTCTTTCGACCTCGATGCAAGGGAAAGGACTTGAAGACTGAGATGGGATCGGCCTCCTCTATCTCTATGCAAGAGAAGAAAGACTAGCTCCGGGTCTTCTCTTTCTCTTTTTTTTTTGTCCCCAAGTGGGTTCGTATAATTTATGGTTGCGTAACGTGGGTGGGGTCGCAATGTATCGTCAGCTGGCCGTTGAAGGAATCAAGCCCTCAACTCTACTCATGGATCCACACAAATCAACTTGTTATAAAGTCTTAAATAATGAAACATCCAACACACGCCGGCCTTGTCACACACAACAGCTTGACCCATTTTTTGCTCTCCACTAACTACAAGTACACAAACCTCCTGCCTTGTGCACCATCTCCACAACGGCCACATGGACCCTGCCAGAATAGCACGCATGCAGCCGGCCGGTACTAACAAACTCTAAGTCAAGCAACAATGCATGCAACAAAATAATTAATGGTGCAACAAGATTAACCCAACAAGGTCTGGTGGCCTCAATTGTTTGGGGGAGGAAGAAGATAGAGGAGAGGATATATCAGTTAGCTGATTACACTTTGCCGTCACGCACACATGCCATCCGTTATACAGTGTCATTCCCGCTACACTTTGCCTCCATGCACACATGCGAGCGGTTATACGGTGTCATTTCCTACTACACTTTTTTTCGAAAGAAAAGCTTTCATTGATTAAGTGGGATCATTACAGTCCGCATTAGAAATGATACCAATTTCTCCCGGTGAGCTACGTAGCCAGACTGCTGCCCGTTGCTCTACCTGACCCATGCGAGCTAGAGCATGGGCGACTTTGTTCCTGCTCCTGACCACATGTGAGATCGCATGTTCTCGTACCTCCACTAGCACTCTCTTAATCTCCCCTACAAGGGCCGCACATGGTGACCTGTTGGTATCGCTCTGAATTATCATCTGGGCAGCTACCAAGCAATCAGTTTCTATTATCATAGGAGCCGTACTCCAGGCTCTCGCAATGTTGATTCCTTCCAGGCATGCAGCAAGTTCTGCCTCTAGCGCCCAAGAGCAGGACCGGAGGTAGCGGCAGGAGGAGTTAATGACTTGACCTGGGTCGCCACGGAGAACCATTCCAGCCCCTCCAATGCTTAGTTCGTCCACAAACGACCCGTCCACGTTCAGTTTAGTCCATTCTCTTGGTGGTTTGCTCCAGCAAGCAGGTGTGACAAGCGGCTTACTGCCAACATGGCCAGCCGGTTGCTTACCATTGTAGGAGACGACCATCTTTCCTCTGTCCATATCTTCAGAGAGAAGTACTTCGGTACAACCCCCCAATAAACGTATAAGGGGTAGTATTGTCCATACTAAATTATGTATTAGTGTACCCGCCGTCCGTCGTACGGCCGGCCGCCCGTGTACGTCGCGCCCCGTACTCCCACGTCGTACGCATACCGTGCGGTTCGGTAGTGCGATCGGGAAAGGAAAAAAACTACGCCCCACCCCGACACCCCATCTCCGCGTACGAAACCCTAGCGGCATCAACGCCGCCGTGGTCCACCGCCGTCACGACGTCGAGCGGCGTCCGTAGTCACCCACGCGCCGTGTCACCGGTGTCGCGTGAAACCGACACCCCATCCCCGCCTAGGAAACCCTAGCGGCATCAACGCCGCGGTGGTCCACCGCCGTCACGACGTCGACCCCGACGTGCCCGTCTAGTCGCGAGCAGCGACGGCGTCCGTAGTCACCCACACGCCGTGTCGCCGGTGAAACGCCCAGCGCTCCCGTGAACGTTCTGTCCTGGTACGTGCCCTCCACGACGTGGGTGGTAGCAACGCATCGGCGTCGACCCCAGGCGAGGACCCCTCGACGGCACACAGTAGGTTAGGATGGCTCTTTTTGTTCTTTTTGATTTGTCCATTGCATTTTTGTGCATTTTTTTATGCAAAATGATTCCCTACTTAGCTAAATAAGAGAGGAGAGTAGTGACCTCTTAATGACCTCATAATGATTTTGTATGTTCAAATTTGTATGCATGCCACATAGTCATGTCACTGTTGACGAATTTACTGTATTCACGATGATGTTTTGTGGAATGTTGGCATTGATCTCACACCTTATTTGTATGTGCATAGATGGAGCAAGTAACCGGATACGCCAGTGATGATTCCGGTAGCGATAATGGATCCTCGTCATTGAATGCAAACCAACCTCCCGGAGACAACTATATGAGTCAGGATGAATCGTACAGTGGTAATGTAAGTGCCTTCAATGTTGACCAAAACATATTGAATACAAACTAGTTATTTGACACTTACATGTCCTTTTAAATTTGTACAGCTACATGGCAATGATGACGATGAGGAATATGATATAGATGAACAATTTTATGCAGATAGTGTGAGCCAGGTATGTTGAAAAAATTGTAGAGAAATGATTGACATTAAAATTGTATGACCACTTATGTTACTTTACATGTGCACAGATAAATGCTAATGGTGACAATGAGCGTAATAATATAGATGATGACAATGCCGAGAGCGAGGTCGATGCATCTCGTAGTGGGAGCGGTAGCCAAGTAAGTTCTTTACATTATTTATGGTTAGTAACAATACAAGAACAGATTGACATGCAAGGTTATATGTCATATTTTGCAGGGAGGTGTTGATGGTGCTAACGGGAATGATGAGCACAGTGATGATGATCAGTTTGACCTTGACATGTGCTATGATGAATATCAGCAAGAGTCACTTGATAGGCATTGGGCAGTGATGGTAAAGACATTCAGGTCATTAGACGAGGTGTACACGTTCTACAACAAGCATGCGAGAGAACATGGGTTCAACATCAGGAAGGACTCGCTAAAATTTTCGAAGGACCGCGCAAGGACTCTGCGCTTGAGGAGGTATCTCTGTTCCGCCGCAGGAAAACGACAGGCCAAGTTCTGTACCATGGAAGGCCGGACCCGCAGGCTTAGACCGGAGAGTCGATTCTTATGCGAAGCCCATTTGACAGTTAAGCTTGATAAAAAGCTCAATCTTTGGTATGTCAGCAATTTCTCCGATGATCACAGCCACACTCTTGCACGACCGGACGAAGTCCCTTTTCTCCGATCTCATAATCAGATCAAAGCATTTGAGAGAGCTGAGATCTTAGCTATGGCTGGAGCTGGGATAAGAAAACATATCACTTTTGACAACATCGTTAGCAGGTATGGGTCGTATGCAAAGTCACCATTTCAGAGGACAAAGCTGTATAACATGTGCTATAGGGAGAAGATGAAATTGCTTGCACAAGGTGATGCTGATACTGCCGTAGGAATCATGTTGACCAGAAAGGACAGAGATCCAGACTTCCTCTTTGAGCACACGGTTGACGCTGAAGGCAGGCTCCAAAACCTCTTCTGGTGTGATTCACAGTCACGCCGGGATTATCTAGACTATGGTGATGTTGTTGTGTTCGATAGCACATACAAGATGAACAGGTATGGAATGACGTTCATCCCTTTTGTGGGTCTGAACAACCACCGTTGCACTACGGTATTCGCCTGCGCCATTGTTTCAGACAAGACTGAGGCTACATATGTTTGGTTGCTTAACACGTTCTTGAAAGCTAACTGTCAGAAGAGGCCCAAATCTGTAATTACAGATGGAGATGCAGCGATGATAAGGGCTATCAGGAAGGTGCTTTTTGATGTGTGGCATCGTCTATGTTCATGGCATATTGAAAAGAATATGCAGAAACACCTCAATCACAAGTCATTGAAGGAGTTTAGGGCATTATTGTACTATGCCACTACACATAAGGTTTTTGAGGAGAGATGGGCCGCGTTTGTGTGCAAATGGCAGACGGAGAAAATGAAAACATGGCTCCATAGAATGTATGTCACGACCGGTTTTCCGGGTATTAAATTCCAGAAAATGGCCGTTGTGCTCACCAGCCCCAGAGAAACTGTTAGCTGATGAGGCATCAACTTGATACAGAAATTCCAAGCAAAATACAACATATGTAGTACAAGACCATTCTGGCCTGTGAGTACAACAAATGGTTTCTAGTGGTTGATGGCAGAAGCGGTCTATGAATCATCAACGTCTATGGGACTCCATTTCCCATAGGAACAGTTGACCAGGTTAACTCCTATCTTCGCGAGGCTGCTATCACCGTTGCTTAGGTTCCGGGGCTGTCATCACGGTCGTTCCTCTCCGCGCAAGAAATCTGGCCAAGACAATAGCCAGAGACAAGCCAGTGAGTACTTTGAATGTACTCGCAAACATTATGAACACGGGTATAATATAACAACGATGGTTCTGAAATATTTTATGCTCAAGACGGCAGACACAAAAGATAATAAAAATACTGATGCACGCAAGCATGTTATTTATGAATGTGCAATAACATAGTAGTATTAAAATTATGAAATAATTAACAAGTATGCCACAGTCGGGCGTCTTAGCGACACCACATAAAGGGCTTTAAAAGAAATGCCACAGTCGGGCGTCTTAGCGACACCACATAAAGGGCCTTAAAAGAAATGCCACAGCCGGGCGTCTTAGCGACACCACATAAAGGGATTTAAAAGAAATGCCACAGTAGGGCGTCTTAGCGACACCACATAAAGGGCTTTAAAAGAAATGCCACAGTCGGGCATCTTAGCGACACTACATAAAGGGCTTTAAAAGAAATGCCACAGTCGGGCGTCTTAGCGACACCACATCAAGGGCTTTAAAAGAAAAGCCACAGTCGCGTCTTAGCGACACCACATAAAGGGCCTTAAAGGAAATGCCACAGTCGGGCGTCTTAGCGACCCACATAAAGGGCTTTAAAAGAAAGGCCACAGTCAGGCGTCTTAGCGACACCACATAAAGGGCTTTAAAAGAAACAATCATAGTGAATATCCCGGAGGTAGAACCATCCTAGGGATATTCGATAATACCAATAATATCACGGTTAGTCCACAACAAAAATAATAATCATAATCATCATAAGTCACAAGTCACAATCCATGTTCCAGATTAACAGTTTTCTCCTCCGAAGACCGACACTTGACCCATCCCAGACTGTAGTCCTTAACCATGGACACGGCTATTCGAATAGGTTTAATCTCTGCAGAGGGTGCACTCTTTACCCACGAGTAACGGATTCCTTTAGTCCATCGGGACTAATCCCGTCTACGGTCTTTTAAATGAAAACACACCTGACTTGCACACACCAGCTTAACTTACCGGTGTCTGGAATCACCCACGACAATGTTAAGCAAAACTCTAAGTGGGGAGGCTACAACCTCGATTAGCATGGGATCACAAAATTTATACCGCGCGCAAAACTGGGGAAGCTACCCCCTCGGCTACAACCGAAACACCCATGCCCCCTGACCGGATGACTGGTTTTAATCCATGGCCATGGTACCCTCATCCCGGCCCCTCTGTACGGTGTGTGCTAGAAAGGGGTTGACAAATTACTGAACCGTACCCTACCTGTGGCAGGGACAAGTGGTAGCACGAAACAAGTGTGGGGGTTACTGGAACAAGACTCGATCTACGGTCGACTCAGGAGGTTTATAGTTTCCTGCATGACATGTATAACAAATATATTTCAACCAATACAATCAACACTCATTATATCTTACTATGCCATACCAGACATACCTGTCCCGACGGAGACCGGCGACAAGTTCACGCCTACCCAAGGCAGAGGCTTTCCCGGATTCCTTTCCGGCATGCATGCAAGATACATGAGGATGATTACCATCACAAGTATACTCATTTCCAACAGCATGGAAACCACTAATATGCATCCATGCAAATGATCATATCACATAAAATAACAAGTCCTTCGAAATGAGGTGGTGTTATAAACGTGTCAACGAACACACCAAAAATATTATGCCGGGGTTCAGAATGCTTGCCTTCAAGGTGTGGAGAGGTGGGGGTGCTCTCCAAAACTTTTGAAAGCTTTCTGTCTCTCTCCAAAATCCTATTTTGAAAATATTGGAATTAACACACAATTTCAAAACAGCACAAAAAAGGTGTTTGAAAATTTCCAAATAAGTCTTAAAATAAACTAGACAGAATTTGAGAGAGGTAGGAAAAAGAATCAATTCATTTGAAGTTATATTTTAAAAGATATAGCCAGTCAAACATTTGGTCAAAATCTGTTTTTTTTTTAAATTAGAAAAGGAAAAACGGTTCAAACGGGATTACGCTTTCGCGCAGAGGAGACGTACTTGAGCTTTTACGCCTCCACTTATCCAGCGTGGATCGCACGGGGAGTCACTGACAGTGGGTCCAGGGGGGGTCACTAGTCAGGTTTGACTAGTCCCCACTCCCTCCCCTTCTCTGCCCGAGCAGAGGCGGGACATCCGGCGATTGTCGCCGGCGAACGGAGGTTCTTCGCGGGCATCCGAGTGCAGGGATGGATCCGCCACTCCTAGGCGGTCCTTCCGGTGGTCGTAGGGTCGCCGGGGGTGGAGGGAGTCGCCGGCGGCGAGCTCCACGGCGGAGGGGAGGCTTCGGTGGATTTGGGGATTCTGGCCATGGTGGTTCCTAGCTGTGTCTAGGAGGCTAGGCAGCTCCGCGGGTTCAAGTGGAGTCGGACGGTGGCGTTTGGGAGGGCAGGGGAGGTCTTGGTGCGTCGGAACTGACCGGGACGAGGCGGCGGCCGAGCTGACCGGAGAGGTTGAAGACGACCCGCTCGCTTCGATTGACGACTAAGGGGGTACGAGAAGGACGGCGTGAAGCTGCCTCGGTGCTCGGAGGAGTCCGGGGACCTCCCTTTATAGCACGTCCAAGTCGGTTCGCGGCGGCCCTAGATAAGCTCGCCGGCAAACCGCCCTACTGTACTGCAGGGCGACGTGGCGGTGGCTGGCCGACTCCAGGAGCTACCGACGAACGCTACACTGTCGAAGGAGGCGAGCTGGCGCGCTGTGGTGGTTTGGGCGGCGCCGACCGTGGCAGAGGCGCGCTGCGGACGCCGGCGTGCCGCCAAGAGTGCCCTGACGGCGGCGCTGTAGGGTGCCAGGGTGGTCGGGGTGGCGTGGCGATGCAGGAGGGTGCGTGGCGTGGCATCTACAGTGAGTGGCAAAACAAGGGGCGCGACGCGGCGGTTTCGGTTGTGTGGCTGCAGTTGGTGCGCTCTGGGCGCGTCCAGTGCACGCGCACCATCTGTTCGACGAAATTCCATGGCCTGCTAGGTGGCTTGGTTGGAGCTGGGGATTAGCAGGTTTAGTCTAGGGGTAGCTGGGATGCTAGTGGACATGCCTGTTGGGTCAGAGGATCAGGTCCACAATACAAACCAAAACTCATGCCAAATCTGTCCATGCACTCCAGGTGTTTGACAAAATGCCACAGTCACTTAGGCTTTTCTTGGAGTGGCCAAATTCTCCAGATCAGTGTCTCTTTGGATGGACAAGAGGGTGGTGAGGTTAGTTGGCAAAATACAGAAACTTGTTAGTGCAAGTTTTGCAAAAACTCAATTCTGGACAGGAGACAAATGGCATCACTTCATGAACTAAAAATGATCCAATGGGTGCATGCTCCTCGACGTAGGGGTTTAGTATGGAGGACTACAAGTAGGTAAAAGAATCATGGATAAAGGAGCAACTTAAAATATAGTTGTTGTATAAATCATCAAGTTGAACCAGAGTGGAAAAGAGGTTAATTCACTCAAATTTTTCAAGGGACAACACTGGGTTTTTTTTTCAAAACGTTAATTAACATACTCATACTGACATCCCAAAATTTTGGTGGAAGTTTTAAAGAAATATTTAAATAGGTTGTAGTGTAAAAGTGCCCACTAGACCAGATTTGAAAATTTGGGATAGAGCTCAAAATATTAAATGAAAGAAATATCTCTTTGCATAAAAGTGATTTAGAAACATCACATGACATCTCCAAATTTTGGTGGGATATTTAAAAGATTTTATCGAATGGTTGTAGTTCAAAAAGGACCACAAACCATGGAAAAACCATCTTTAAAGGAATAAAGATCAGGGAAATAATTTTATAACTAATCCCTCTGATAAAAGAAAAGTTTTATTTGAGAGGGTAAGAGAGTCCAATAAAAGTGAGAAGTATTTCACTTGAGGTAAAAACTCCATGATGATAAGAAAGGAAAAGTTTCAAAAATCAAAAATGAGTCCAGAAAATAAGAGTTTTAATCTCCTGGCAAAATTTTAATCAACAAAACAAGGTTAAAATGTTGGGGTGTCACAACACTACCCCCCTTAAAAGAAAATGTCGTCCTCGAGATTTGTTAAGAGTTGTTTTGAAAATATCTATCCTGTGAGCTGGAAACAAAATATTTATTCATAGCACAAACTTGCGTCGTCGAGGTTGGCAGCTATGCCCGGGATAAAAATGCAATCGCACATCAACATACTCATGCATGACTTATAACAAAAATAGGGATGCACAGGCATACAATATTTAATTATGGCGATATAGGATCACATAGTTACAAGGCGAGGACATTCTAAGACTCGGTACTACTCGAGCGACTCAGTCTACCTCGTTCATATCTAAGCGGGCTTGCCTCGCGGACGTCGAGGTTTTCTCCACGGTTTTCACCGTCGTGATCTGCTGGAGGGGGTTGAGGGGCTACAGGGTCGGGGTAGCGATGATGACCATCTCGGGGATTGTTGGCCACAATCCCGTTGGAGTGTGTTCTCAAAAGGCGACAAAGCACTTCTGGGGTCATCAAGGCATTTTGGTTGATGGCCGGGGCTGTGTTGTGTTGAGGCTAGCGTGCCCTTTTTATAGAAAAAGGGAACGGAGTCTTCCTTCGCACGCTTGCGAATAAGACAGATTATTTGTCGGTCACCGGCGCGTGATCGACAGGCTAGGCTGATAGGTTGGGCACCGACTGCCAAAAGTGTCGGGGTCACCGTGTGGCTATCTTGCACGAGAAGCTTGGGCTGGGGTTTGGTTAAGGCCTGGTGGGTTGGTTTGCCTAAGTTTTCGACCTGGCCAAGATAGGATTAGCCAGTGGTCAGCCTGGCTCTGATACCAAGTTTGTCACGACCGGTTTTCTGGGTATTAAATTCCAGAAAATGGTCGTTGTGCTCACCAGCCCCAGAGAAACTGTTAGCTGATGAGGCATCAACTTGATACAGAAATTCCAAGCAAAATACAACATATGTAGTACAAGACCATTCTGGCCTGTGAGTACAACAAATGGTTTCTAGTGGTTGATGGCAGAAGCGGTCTATGAATCATCAACGTCTATGGGACTCCATTTCCCATAGGAACAGTTGACCAGGTTAACTCCTATCTTCGCGAGGCTGCTATCACCGTTGCTTAGGTTCCGGGGCTGTCATCACGGTCGTTCCTCTCCGCGCAAGAAATCTGGCCAAGACAATAGCCAGAGACAAGCCAGTGAGTACTTTGAATGTACTCGCAAACATTATGAACACGGGTATAATATAACAACGATGGTTCTGAAATATTTTATGCTCACGCCGTCAGACACAAAAGATAATAAAAATACTGATGCACGCAAGCATGTTATTTATGAATGTGCAATAACATAGTAGTATTAAAATTATGAAATAATTAACAAGTATGCCACAGTCGGGCGTCTTAGGGACACCACATAAAGTGCTTTAAAAGAAACAATCATAGTGAATATCCCGGAGGTAGAACCATCCCAGGGATACTCGATAATACCAATAATATCACGGGTTAGTCCACAACAAAAATAATAATCATAATCATCATAAGTCACAAGTCACAATCCATGTTCGGGATTAACAGTTTTCTCCTCCGAAGACCGACACTAAGACCGACACTTGACCCATCCCAGACTGTAGTCCTTAACCATGGACACGGCTATTAGAATAGGTTTAATCTCTGCAGAGAGTGTACTCTTTACCCATGAGTAACGGATTCCTTTAGTCCATCGGGACTAATTCTGTCTATGGTCTTTTAAATGAAAATACACCTGACTTGCACACACCAGCTTAACTTACCGGTGTCTGGAATCACCCACGACACTGTTAAGCAAAACTCTAAGTGGGGAGGCTACAACCTCGATTAGCATGGGATCACAAAATTTATACCGCGCGCAAAACTGGGGAAGCTACCCCCTCGGCTACAACCGAAACACCCATGCCCCCTGACAGGATGACTGGCTTTAATCCATGGCCATGGTACCCTCATCTCGGCCCCTCTGTACGGTGTGTGCTAGAAAGGGGTTGACAAATTACTGAACCGTACCCTAGCTGTGGCAGGGACAAGTGGTAGCACGAAACAAGTGTGGGGGTTACTGGAACAAGACTCGATCTACGGTCGACTCAGGAGGTTTATAGTTTCCTGCATGACATGTATAACAAATATATTTCAACCAATACAATCAACACTCATTATATCTTACTATGCCATACCAGACATACCCGTCCCGACGGAGACCGGCGACAAGTTCACGCCTACCCAAGGCAGAGGCTTTCCCGGATTTCTTTCCGGCATGCATGCAAGATACATGAGGATGATTACCATCACAAGTATACTCATTTCCAACAGCATGGAAATCACTAATATGCATCCATGCAAATGATCCTATCACATGAAATAACAAGTCCTTCAAAATGAGGTGGTGTTATAAACGTGTCAACGAACACACCAAAAATATTATGCAGGGATTCATAATGCTTGCCTTCAAGGTGTGGAGATGTGGGGGTGCTCTCCAAAACTTCTGAAAGCTTTCTGCCTCTCTCCAAAATCCTATTTTGAAAATATTGGAATTAACACACAATTTCAAAACAGCACAAAAAGGTGTTTGAAAAATTTCCAAATAAATCTTAAAATAAACTAGACAAAATTTGAGAGAGGTAGGAAAAAGAATCAATTCATTTGAAGTTATATTTTAAAAGATATAGCCAGTCAAACATTTGATCAAAATCTGTTTTTTTTTTTAAAATTAGAAAAGGAAAAACGGTTCAAACGGGATTACGCTTTCGCGCAGAGGAGACGTACTTGAGATTTTACGCCTCCACTTATCCAGCGTGGACCGCGCGGGGAGTCACTGACAGTGGGTCCAGGGGGGGTCACTAGTCAGGTTTGACTAGTCCCCACTCCCTCCCCTTCTCTGCCCGAGCAGAGGCGGGACATCCGGCGATCGTCGCCGGCGAACGGAGGTTCTTCGCGGGCATCCGAGTGCAGGGATGGATCCGCCACTCCTAGGCGGTCCTTCCGGTGGTCGTAGGGTCGCCGGGGGTGGAGGGAGTCGCCGGCGGCGAGCTCCGCGGCGGAGGGGAGGCTTCGGTGGATTTGGGGATTCCGGCCATGGTGGTTCCTAGCTGTGTCTGGGAGGCTAGGCAGCTCCGCGGGTTCAAGTGGAGTCGGACGGTGGCGTTTGGGAGGGCAGGGGAGGTCTTGGTGCGTCGGAACTGACCGGGACGAGGCGGCGGCCGAGCTGACCGGAGAGGTTGAAGACGACCCGCTCGCTTCGATTGACGACTAAGGGGGTACGAGAAGGACGGCGTGAAGCTGCCTCGGTGCTCGGAGGAGTCCGGGGACCTCCCTTTATAGCACGTCCAAGTCGGTTCGCGGCGGCCTAGATAAGCTCGCCGGCAAACCGCCCTACTGTACTGCAGGGCGACGTGGCGGTGGCTGGCCGGCTCCAGGAGCTACCGACGAACGCTACACTGTCGAAGGAGGCGAGCTGGCGCGCTGTGGTGGTTTGGGCGGCGCCGACCGTGGCAGAGGCGCGCTGCGGACGCCGGCGTGCCGCCAACAGTGCCCTGACGGCGGCGCTGTAGGGTGCCAGGGTGGTCGGGGTGGCGTGGCGATGCAGGAGAGTGCGTGGCGTGGCATCTAAAGTGAGTGGCAAAACCAGGGGCGCGACGCGGCGGTTTCGGTTGTGTGGCTGCAGTTGGTGCGCTCTGGGCGCGTCCAGTGCACGCGCACCATCTGCTCGACGAAATGCCATGGCCTGCTAGGTGGCTTGGTTGGAGCTGGGGATTAGCAGGTTTAGTCTAGGGGTAGCTGGGATGCTAGTGGACATGCCTGTTGGGTCAGAGGATCAGGTCCACAATACAAACCAAAACTCATGCCAAATCTGTCCATGCACTCTAGGTGTTTGACAAAATGCCACAGGCACTTAGGCTTTTCTTGGAGTGGCCAAATTCTCCATATCAGTGTCTCTTTGGATGGACAAGAGGGTGGTGAGGTTTGTTGGCAAAATACAGAAACTTGTTAGTGCAAGTTTTGCAAAAACTCAATTCTGGACAGGAGACAAATGGCATCACTTCATGAAATAAAAATGATCCAATGGGTGCATGCTCCTGGACGTAGGGGTTTAGTATGGAGGACTACAAGTAGATAAAAGAATCATGGATAAAGGAGCAACTTAAAATATAGTTGTTGTACAAATCATCAAGTTGAACCAGAGTGGAAAAGAGGTTAATTCACTCAAATTTTTCAAGGGACAACACTGGTTTTTTTTTCAAAAAGTTAATTAACATACTCATACTGACATCCCAAAATTTCGGTGGAAGTTTTAAAGAAATATTTAAATAGGTTGTAGTGTAAAAGTGCCCACTAGACCAGATTTGAAAATTTGGGATAGAGCTCAAAATATTAAATGAAAGAAATATCTCTTTGCATAAAAGTGATTTAGAAACATCACATGACATCTCCAAATTTTGGTGGGATATTTAAAAGATTTTATCAAATGGTTGTAGTTCAAAAAGGACCACAAGCCATGGAAAAACCATCTTTAAAGGAATAAAGATCAGGGATATAATTTTATAACTAATCCCTCTGATAAAAGAAAAGTTTTATTTGAGAGGGTAAGAGAGTCCAATAAAAGTGAGAAGTATTTCACTTGAGGTAAAACCTCCATGATGATAAGAAAGGAAAAGTTTCAAAAATCAAAAATGAGTCCAGAAAATAAGAGTTTTAATCTCCTGGCAAAATTTTAATCAACAAAACAAGGTTAAAATGTTGGGGTGTCATAACACTACCCCCCTTAAAAGAAAATGTCGTCCTCGAGATTTGTTAAGAGTTGTTTTGAAAATATCTATCCTGTGAGCTGGAAACAAAATATTTATTCATAGCACAAACTTGCGTCGTCGAGGTTGGCAGCTATGCCCGGGATAAAAATGCAATCGCACATCAACATACTCATGCATGACTTATAACAAAAATAGGGATGCACAGGCATACAATATTTAATTATGGCGATATAGGATCACATAGTTACAAGGCGAGGACATTCTAAGACTCAGTACTACTCGAGCGACTCAGTCTACCTCGTTCATATCTAAGCGGGCCTGCCTCGCGGACGTCGAGGTTTTCTCCACGGTTTTCACCGCCGTGATCTGCTGGAGGGGGTTGAGGGGCTACAGGGTCGGGGTAGCGATGATGACCATCTCGGGGATTGTTGGCCACAATCCTGTTGGAGTGTGTTCTCAAAAGGCGACAAAGCACTTCTGGGGTCATCAAGGCATTTTGGTTGATGGCCGGGGCTGTGTTGTGTTGAGGCTAGCGTGCCCTTTTTATAGAAAAAGGGAACGGAGTCTTCCTTCGCACGCTTGCGAATAAGACAGATTATTTGTCGGTCACCAGCGCGTGATCGACATGCTAGGCTGATAGGTTGGGCACCGACTGCCAAAAGTGTCGGGGTCACCGTGTGGCTATCTTGCACGAGAAGCTTGGGCTGGGGTTTGGTTAAGGTCTGGTGGGTTGGTTTGCCTAAGTTTTCGACCTGGCCAAGATAGGATTAGCCAGTGGTCAGCCTGGCTCTGATACCAAGTTTGTCACGACCGGTTTTCTGGGTATTAAATTCCAGAAAATGGCCGTTGTGCTCACCAGCCCCAGGGTAACTATTAGCTGATGAGGCACCAACTTGATACAGAAATTCCAAGCAAAATACAACATATGTAGTACAAGACCATTCTGGCCTGTGAGTACAACAAATGGTTTCTAGTGGTTGATGGCGGAAGCGGTCTGTGAATCATCAGCGTCTATGGGACTCCATTTCCCACAGGAACAGCTGACCAGGTTAACTCCTATCTTCGCGAGGCTGCTATCACCGTTGCTTAGGTTCCGAGGCTATCATCACGGTCGTTCCTCTCCGCGCAAGAAATCAGGCCAAGACAATTGCCAGGGACAAGCCAGTGAGTACTTTGGATGTACTCGCAAACATTATGAACATGGGTATAATATAACAACGATGGTTCTAAAATATTTTATGCTCACGACGTCAGACACAAAAGATAATAAAAATACTGATGCACGCAAGCATGTTATTTATGAATGTGCAATAACATAGTAGTATTAAAATTATGAAATAATTAACAAGTATGCCACAGTCAGGCGTCTTAGGGACACCACATAAAGGGCTTTAAAAGAAACAATCATAGTGAATATCCCGGAGGTAGAACCATCCCAGGGATATTCGATAATACCAATAATATCACGGGTTAGTCCACAACAAAAATAATAATCATAATCATCATAAGTCACAAGTCACAATCCATGTTCGGGATTAACAGTTTTCTCCTCCGAAGACCGACACTAAGACCGACACTTGACCCATCCCAGACTGTAGTCCTTAACCATGGACACGGCTATTAGAATAGGTTTAATCTCTGCAGAGAGTGTACTCTTTACCCATGAGTAACGGATTCCTTTAGTCCATCGAGACTAATTCCGTCTACGGTCTTTTAAATGAAAATACACCTGACTTGCACACACCAGCTTAACTTACCGGTGTCTGGAATCACCCACGACACTGTTAAGCAAAACTCTAAGTGGGGAGGCTACAACCTCGATTAGCATGGGATCACAAAATTTATACTGCGCGCAAAACTGGGGAAGCTACCCCCTCGGCTACAACCGAAACACCCATGCCCCCTGACAGGATGACTGGCTTTAATCCATGGCCATGGTACCCTCATCTCGGCCCCTCTGTACGGTGTGTGCTAGAAAGGGGTTGACAAATTACTGAACCGTACCCTAGCTGTGGCAGGGACAAGTGGTAGCACGAAACAAGTGTGGGGGTTACTGGAACAAGACTCGATCTACGGTCGACTCAGGAGGTTTATAGTTTTCTGCATGACATGTATAACAAATATATTTCAACCAATACAATCAACACTCATTATATCTTACTATGCCATACCAGACATACCCGTCCCGACGGAGACCGGCGACAAGTTCACGCCTACCCAAGGCAGAGGCTTTCCCAGATTCCTTTCCGGCATGCATGCAAGATACATGAGGATAATTACCATCACAAGTATACTCATTTCCAACAGCATGGAAATCACTAATATGCATCCATGCAAATGATCATATCACATGAAATAACAAGTCCTTCGAAATGAGGTGGTGTTATAAACGTGTCAACAAACACACCAAAAATATTATGCCGGGATTCATAATGCTTGCCTTCAAGGTGTGGAGATCTGGGGGTGCTCTCCAAAACTTTTGAAAGCTTTCTGCCTCTCTCCAAAATCCTATTTTGAAAATATTGGAATTAACACACAATTTCAAAACAGCACAAAAAAGGTGTTTGAAAAATTTCCAAATAAATCTTAAAATAAACTAGACAAAATTTGAGAGAGGTAGGAAAAAGAATCAATTCATTTGAAGTTATATTTTAAAAGATATAGCCAGTCAAACATTTGATCAAAATCTGTTTTTTTTTAAAAAAAAATAGAAAAGGAAAAACGGTTCAAACGGGATTACGCTTTCGCGCAGAGGAGACGTACTTGAGCTTTTACGCCTCCACTTATCCAGCGTGGACCGCGCGGGGAGTCACTGACAGTGGGTCCAGGGGGGGTCACTAGTCAGGTTTGACTAGTCCCCACTCCCTCCCCTTCTCTGCCCGAGCAGAGGCGGGACATCCGGCGATCGTCGCCGGCGAACGAAGGTTCTTCGCGGGCATCCGAGTGCAGGGATGGATCCGCCACTCCTAGGCGGTCCTTCCGGTGGTCGTAGGGTCGCCGGGGGTGGAGGGAGTCGCCGGCGGCGAGCTCCGCGGCGGAGGGGAGGCTTCGGTGGATTTGGGGATTCCGGCCATGGTGGTTCCTAGCTGTGTCTGGGAGGCTAGGCAGCTCCGCGGGTTCAAGTGGAGTCGAACGGTGGCGTTTGGGAGGGCAGGGGAGGTCTTGGTGCGTCGGAACTGACCGGGACGAGGCGGCGGCCGAGATGACTGGAGAGGTTGAAGACGACCCCCTCGCTTCGATTGACGACTAAGGGGGTACGAGAAGGACGGCGTGAAGCTGCCTCGGTGCTCAGAGGAGTCCGGGGACCTCCCTTTATAGCACGTCCAAGTCGGTTCGCGGCGGCCATAGATAAGCTCGCCGACGAACCGCCCTACTATACTGCAGGGCGACGTGGCGGTGGCTGGCCGGCTCCACGAGCTACCGAAGAACGCTACAATGTCGAAGGAGGCGAGCTGGCGCGCTGTGGTGGTTTGGGCGGCGCCGACCGTGGCAGAGGCGCGCTACGGACGCCGACGTGCCGCCAAGAGTGCCCTGACGGCGGTGCTGTAGGGTGCCAGGGTGGCGTGGCGATGCAGGAGAGTGCGTGGCGTCGCATCTACAGTGAGTGGCAAAACCAGGGGCGCGACGCGGCGGTTTCGGTTGTGTGGCTGCAGTTGGCGCGCTCTGGTCGCGTCCAGTGCACGCCCACCATCTGCTCGACGAAATTCCATGGCCTGCTAGGTGGCTTGGTTGGAGCTGGAGATTAGCAGGTTTAGTCTAGGGGTAGCTGGGATGCTAGTGGACATGCGTGTTGGGTCAGAGGATCAGGTCCACAATACAAACCTAAACTCATGCCAAATCTGTCCATGCACTCCAGGTGTTTGACAAAATGCCACAAGCACTTAGGCTTTTCTTGAAGTGGCCAAATTCTCCAGATCAGTGTCTCTTTGGATGGACAAGAGGGTGGTGAGGTTAGTTGGCAAAATACAGAAACTTGTTAGTGCAAGTTTTGCAAAAACTCAATTCTGGACAGGAGACAAATGGCATCACTTCATGAACTAAAAATGATCCAATGGGTGCATGCTCCTGGACGTAGGGGTTTAGTATGGAGGACTACAAGTAGGTAAAAGAATCATGGATAAAGGAGCAACTTAAAATATAGTTGCTGTACAAATCATCAAGTTGAACCAGAGTGGAAAAGAGGTTGATTCACTCAAATTTTTCAAGGGACAACACTGGGTTTTTGCAAAAATTTAATTAACATACTCATACTGACATCCCAAAATTTTGGTGGAAGTTTTAAAGAAATATTTAAATAGGTTGTAGTGTAAAAGTGCCCACTGGACCAGATTTGAAAATTTGGGATAGAGCTCAAAATATTAAATGAAAGAAATATCTCTTTGCATAAAAGTGATTTAGAAACATCACATGACATCTCCAAATTTTGGTGGGATATTTAAAAGATTTTATCAAATGGTTGTAGTTCAAAAAGGACCACAAACCATGGAAAAACCATTTTTAAAGGAATAAAGATCAGGGAAATAATTTTATAATTAATCCCTCTGATAAAAGAAAAGTTTTATTTGAGAGGGTAAGAGAGTCCAATAAAATTGAGAAGTATTTCACTTGAGGTAAAAACTCCATGATGATAAGAAAGGAAAAGTTTCAAAAATCAAAAGTGAGTCCAGAAAATAAGAGTTTTAATCTCCTGGCAAAATTTTAATCAACAAAACAAGGTTAATATTTTGGGGTGTCACAGTGTACAGGAAGAGGACGCTTTGGGCTTCATCATATTTGTCTGGTGGGTTTTTCCTTGGTATGCGCAGTAATCAGAGGAGCGAGAGTCTGAACTCCAGCCTGCACCTTCATCTTGACTATGGTATGACGATCGTTGACATGATTGTACACTACGAGAATTGTATTGTTCGCCTCCGGAGAATGAAGCTTATGATGACTACATGGCCTCACAGACTCTTCCAGTAACAGTGACTGAGTGTCGGGCCATTGAGTCGTATGCTGCGAAAGCATTCACGCAAGCAAACTTTTATATGTTGCAACAAGATATGAAGAAGGTACAGGAGCTTGAGGTAATTGATAGACTGACAGGGACCGATAGTCAGAGATTTTGTGGTTGCGTGGAAGAATAACAGGGATCACATATTTAATGTGGACTATACGCCAGGTAACTCGGCAGATACTATAAAGTGCAGTTGCCGAAGTATGACTCGCAAAGGGCTTCCTTGCAAGCATATTATTCATGGTTTGAATGCACTGAACTTACCTGTGATACCCAAGTGTTGTGTCTTGCGAAGATTCTCAAAAGAAGCACGAGCTGGACTGCCCGTAAAGCGCACCAGCGATTTGTTTGCGTGGGGTTGGTCGAGTGGTGAGGACAGAGCTAGATATAGTGAGTTGACCATCAAATCTTCAGAAGCATGTCATGTCGCATAGAGTAATCCTGTCTTATTCGACAAGTTGATGGCAGCTCTGGATGATATTATAGTGAATAAGGACATTCAGGGAAATCAAGATGATATTCAGCGAAGCTTCGTGAACAATAATCCATTTGAGCCTAACCGAGATCATATTCTGGTTCGTGATCCAGTAAAGGTTTCCACCAAGGGCGCACCTAAGCAGAACAGTAGAGGTCGCGGTAAGGGTGGCCCAGATGTGACAAAAAATGAGAGGCCTGAAGCATTTGACTAGAAATCTAGACGAAAATGTAGCATATGCAGCGGCTCAGGTCATAACAAGAGCACATGCAGCAGAAATGAAGAGTATGTCTATTATTTGTTTATGTCAGTTTTGTTGTTTCATTAACGGTGCATTGATTCTCATAGTTTTTTGTATGCAGCAACTGGGCTTGAAGACAGAAGGTGAGGACGGTGCATCTGTTTTACTGCTTCCATTTATATGTAACTGTACGTCTTTTTGCTTTGTTTATATTAGTTTCGTTGATTCATCTACCATACATTGATTCTCACAATTTTTTTATTTATTCTATGCAGCAACTGGGCTTGAAGACTCAAGTGAAGACGATGCAAGTGTTTTACCTCTTCCATTTATATGAAAAACATTTGTTAAATTTATGTTCGTGTTGAGTATTTTATATGTGTGAAACAAGATTATTGCCTACAGACCGTTGTCATTTGAGACTTGTTATTTTCTGTCCACTACAATAAAATTAATGTGGTGACAATTGTTATGTTGATATATCATTGTTGTTGATATAAATATTTACTATTCATTGTTTATATTATGAATTCTGTATGTATTTACTATAGTCCCGTCGGCTTTCAAATATATTAAAATAAGAGAAGTACTCTGCGAATTGTTGTTGAAAAAAAAAAGGAAAAAAATGCCCGCCCGTCTCCATAGCGTGTCTTAGTAGCCCGTCGTTATCAAGCCCACCGGGCGACTACAAGAGGCGTTTCGGAGCACGCCGTGGAAACCAGGCCCAACAGGGAAGAATCGACGTGGTACATCGACGGGGTAATAGACCAGAGGAGTTCAATGTGGCGACGGGAGCTCTGTATATAAACTGGTCGTCGTCACGTTCGGCCGGCGAGGTGGGACTAAACTAGTTAGTTTCCCTGGCGCGTCATCTCAGCGGGGGTAACTGGGCCGGCCCATGGCACGTCGAGCCGTCGAGAAGTCCGCGCCGTCCATTGGCTTTTTGGGCCGGCCCACGTCGCGTGTGGCTGTGTCCACGTCGCCCCGCGGCCGACGCAAGTTTAGTCCCACCTTGCCGGCCGAAGGGGACGACGACCAGCTTATATACTCAGCTCCCGTCGGCACATTGAACTCCTCTGGTTACTACCCCGTCGATGTGCCGCGTCGATGCTGCCCTGTTGGGCCTAGTTTACACGCTGTGTTCTGAAACGCCTGTCGTAATCGCCCGGTGGGCTTGATAACGACAGGCTTACTAAGACACGCTGTGGACGTGCGGGTAATTTTTTTATCTAAAATATTTTTTAAGCTTTTCTAAACTAGACTAACACCCAGTGTGCTGTAAACCATGTTTTTGCTAACAAAGTAACACGGAGTGTGCTGCTATAGTTTGGTGTACAAAAACTTAACGACCACACGATTACATGATTACATATAACTATTCGGAAACAAAAAATCATGTAAACAAAAAAAAGACTGATTATATAATATTTATGAAACAAAATATCATGTGGACATAAAAAACGTAATTAAGTGTATAATCTTTTGGGAACAAAATAGTGGCAAAATCAATAAATATGTCTATTACATAAAATTTATAAGCAAGTGCGCAAAGCGTTTGGAAAATATAGTCCTCCAGTACCACCCAATCACATGCAAAACTCCTCCGTGCCGCATCTATTTCTTCTTTTTTGATATCTGAATAACTTTGTTTTTCACTTAATCAAGCTTGTTTCTTTTCGAAAAGATAAGTTGCGCAATCATTAACTCTCTCAAATCATCAATTGAGCTCTGAAAAAAAATGGTGTTAGCACAGCGTTCATTGTACATCGTAGTCCAAACATGACTTGCGTACCTTTGAAAATAAGCATGTCCATTTGTCACCATCCCAATATTGAAAGCATCGAAGGAGAAATATTCCACATGAATTCCTAGTGCATACAATTTACGAAGATTAAATATCTACTGTACATACAAGACCGACATTCTGTCAAAGTAAGAACTCACCCATCATGTTGTTTTGGCATGTCATACGTTTGAATAGGCCAATTGGAAACATCCGGATAATTCACAATTCGGGTTGCATTTGCTTCTTGGATATCTTCTGCTAGTTGTTTTCTCTAAAGATATAATAAACATGGTGGAAAGAATGTCATTCAGTGAACTAAAGAAAACAAATGTTACCAAATGCACATTTGAGAGTTAAACCTACCAGGTCCTCAACGAGTTCTCTAGTAACACTGTAAAGTTTTCCGGTCATCAATGAGTCAAGAACCTGAAACGCAAAAATTTGTCCCGTTTCGAGTCCGTATGGATTTTCTACGATTTTTCGGAAAGAAAAACCTAGAAAATACTGCCCGGACGTGACGCAACGTGCGTTCGTTGTCGGATTTCGTTCATTTTGGCCGTGGGGTGCCCGGGTGGGGCCCCACACGCGCTGGCAAAAGTTGGATGCAATCCGTCAAACCGCTCAGGTACTTGCTGTGGAAGGGGGTGGTTTCGGTATGGCCGAAGGGGACCCTCGGTCGCACGTCTCCGCTTCGCATCCGCCAAACGTGCCCAATTTTTTTCCACATGCTACAGTGCCCTAGCAGGGCACGCACGCAAAAATTTGTTCCGTTTCGAGTCCGTATGGATTTTCTACGATTTTCCGGAAAGAAAACCCAGAAAATACTACCCGGACGTGACGCAACGTGTGTTCGTTGTCGGATTTCATTCATTTTGGCCGTGGGGTGCCCGGGTGGGGCCCCACACGCGCTGGCAAAAGTTGGGTGCAATCCGTCAAACCGCTCAGGTACTTGTTGTGGAAGGGGGTGGTTTTGGTATGGCTGGAGGGGACCCTCGGTCGCACGTCTCCGCTTCGCATCCGCCAAACGTGCCCAATTTTTTCCACGTGCTACAGTGCCCTAGCAGGGCACGCACGCAAAAATTTGTCCCGTTTCGAGTCAGTATGGATTTTCTACGATTTTCCGGAAAGAAAATCAAGAAAATACTGCCCGGACGTGATGCGACGTGCGTTCGTTGTCGGATTTCGTTCATTTTGGCCGTGGGGTGCCTGGGTGGGACCCCACACGCGCTGGCAAAAGTTGGGTGCAATCCGTCAAACCGCCCAGGTACTTGCTGTGGAAGGGGGTGGTTTCGGTATGGCCGGAGGGGACCCTCGGTCGCACGTCTCCGCTTCACATCCGCCAAACGTGCCCAATTTTTTTCCGCGTGCTACAGTGCCCTAGCAGGGCACGCACGCAAAAATTTGTCCCGTTTCGAGTCCGTATGGATTTTCTACGATTTTCCGGAAAAAAAAATCCAGAAAATACTGCCCGGACGTGATGCAACGTGCGTTCGTTGTCGGATTTCAGTCATTTTGGCCGTGGGATGCCCGGGTGGGGCCCCACACGTGCTGGCAAAAGTTAGGTGCAATCCGTCAAACCGCTCAGGTACTTGCTGTGGAAGGGGGTGGTTTTGGTATGGCCGCAGGGGACCCTCGATCGCACATCTCCGCTTCGCATCCGCCAAACGTGCCCAATTTTTTTCCACGTGCTATAGTGCCCTAGCAAGGCACACACGCAAAAATTTGTCCCGTTTCGAGTCCGTATGGATGTTCTACGATTTTCCGGAAAATATTTAAAAAGTTGGGTTTACAAATATTTAAAAATATTCCAGAAAATTCATAAATGTTAATGAATTTAAAAGTATTTCAGATAATGTTAATGAATTCAAAAATTCTCGGCTTCATAAATATTAATGAATTATAAATATTCTCTGGTTCATAAATTTAAAGAATTTAAAAATATTTCAGAAAATGTTAATGAATTTAAAAATTCTTGTATTCATATATGTTAATGAATTTAAAAATATTCTCTGATTCATAAATGTTAATGAATTTAATAATATTTCAGAAAATGTAAATGAATTAAAATATCTCACCTTTTTATTTTATTTTTATTTGTTATATTTTTTATTTCAAAATTTCAACTTTTTCATCCACCGGCTTTACTATATGCACATAGTATAACAAAATCTGAAAATTTCTAAAACACTTTATAAACATTTAGATACACTTTTGATTTTTGATTTTATGTGTTTTCATGATTTTTTTATTCTACAATTTTTCGATAATTGCATACCTTATTCTGTGCTATGTATATTCGATGCAAAAATTTTAAATATATTGTGAACATTTTTACGCATGGGTCGGAAAATTTTCAAATTTTCTCAAAATAAGCGTTCAATATTTAGCTAATCTTTTGAACAAACTTTGAAGACAAATTAAAACAAGCTTTGAACAAACTAGATTGAACATAGAGATATTTTACATAGTCCATTCAACACTACCGAAACGAAACGAGTTTATCCGGACCTAAACGATACATAGTTCATACTTAGAACATTTAAAAAAAACTACTACTCCTCGTCGCTAGCCAACAGATTGATGACCTCCGCCGCGCCGTCACCGCCGTCACCCCCGCCGCCGTCGTCGTCGTCGCTGGCTTGGGCTAACCGCTCCCAGTCGATGACGTCGTCGTCCGACGACTCCGACGCCTCCGCCTCCGTCTGCGGGACCACTGGCGGAATCGCCGCCGCCGCCTGGATCGCTGCCGCCTGGTCGACGGCCTCCCTTGCAGCCGCCGCCGCCTCTGCAGCCGCCGCTGCAGCCACCGACGCCCGCAAGGCGACGAGGTAACCCGGCGTATCGTCGGGATCGCCATCCTCCCGAAGAACCAACTGCTCCGGCGGCAGTTCCACCTCCGGCGGGGCGGGGGGATCGGCGGGCGCCGGCGCAGGTGGTGGAGGGGCCCGACGGCCGCGCGCTACTGGACGGGGGCGCGGGACAAGAAGGCGGCGGCGGTCGCCGATGAGGTCTGGCGTGACGCCGGACTCCGGCAGCCGGTACGCGCCGATGACGGCGGCGTAGTCTTTGCCGTCCCAGAACGCGTGACGGCCAGCGAAGTTGTTGCGGCCTCCGGTCCGCTTCTCCTCCGCGGTGGCGCCGGGCCCGCGCCTCGGGTAGCCGTCCTTGTCCAGTTTCCAGTAGCGGAAGACGGCAACCAGGCGGCACGAGGAGCCCAAACTGGTAAAGCTCCTCCGTCTCCGGCGTGCTCAGGCTCGATGGCCACGCGCTGGGTCCGTCGTCGCCGCCGGTGCCGGAGCTGCTGCCGCCATGGAACGACATGTCGCCGGCGGCCTTTTGGGAGGTGGAGACGGGAGAGGAGCGGTGTTTGCGGCGACGGGCGGGGAGGAGCGGTGTTTGTGGCGACGGGCGGACGGGGGTGCGATTTATAGGGAGACGGCGGGGCAGCGGGCGGACGGGTGGTTGGGCTACTAATTCGACGGCCGGACGGGCCGGCAGTCGAGGGCGGCGGCGCGGCAGACGAGGGGACGGGGCGGCAGGGCGGCAGACGAGGGGACGGACGGGACGGGGCGGCGGGCCGCAGTTCACGCGCCACGACGCGCTTTCATCGGGCGACACGCGGATTGACCAACCGACGCGCGGGTTGATCACCGACGCTTTTGACCACCGACGCGGTAAAAAATACGACGCCACAGTAAAAAAAACACCGTCGGACGCGCGTACACGTACGTACGTCGACGGGCCGCGCGGGTACGTCGCGGGGGCAGGGCTGGGGGGAGGGGAAGGGGCAATGACCATCCTACCCTTTTTTAAGTTTTCAGGTGAAGGGGTATAGGACGATCTGGACCGTTGATATTTCCAGGGGGTTGTACCGAAGAAGAAGTGATCTTCAGAAGGGTGTTGTCTGATACACAGAAGGGTGTCAATGTAGCTGCTCGGGAACCATATGGAGGCTTCAATAGGTGGAGCTGCCTTGTCATGGGTGAGTTCATTATGCACGTGCCAGGAACGCCAGTGTCATCAGCACTTGTAGTCGTTCTTCCGGCTGGCATTGGAGCAAGAGATGGAGTAACCACTCCGATCCAGTTTCTTGGATATCCTCCAGCTTCAGCATGCTTCATATTTTCCCCATGGCTCGCCATAGGCGTTGCGCTAGCCGGCATCTGCACAGCGCGTGGAAAGTGTCCTCACGTTCCAGTCCACAAATAACACAAGTATCAGTAACCAAAATCTTTCAACGTTTCAAATTTGCTGCAGTAGCAAGGGTAGTAACGAGTGTCCTCACGTTACACCTCTTTGCCTCCACACACGCATGTCAGCCATTATACAATGAAAAAGAAGCGCTTAATCACATGTTGTGTCATTATCCAGTTTGATGTCATACAATGCGGTGTCTCCTTAACGAGGCACAACCAAACTGTCAGCAACCATAACGAGCCATATAGTTTGACTGCAACCACAAAATACACTCGGCAAAAAGGTGGACACTTGATAACGAGCACGATTCCAGCAGTGGATGTTGTGCGCTTGTTGGGTTACGCTACAGCGCAAAGCCGCTCCTAATCGTAGCGATGATCTTACGTCTCGTTGGGGTGTTTGCTAGCACACATCACGCCGGGGAAGTTCCGAGTGAACATTCTCAAGGTATTCGTGAGTAGCCAGTAGCGACCTTAGCACTAAATAGTTTTTCTTTCGCTGATAGTACTATAGAATTGGACCTCGATGCAACGAAAGGCCAAAAGACTGAGATGGGATCGGCCTCCTCTATCTCTATGCAGGAGAAGGAGAAAGGCTAGCTCGGGGTCTTCTCTTTATTTTCTCCCACCGTATAATTATTTGTAGTTGCGTAACGTGGGTGAGGTGTGTATATGTACAACTTATCACGTCGCATTGTATTGTCATTTGTCAACGCATCCCACAGCTCAACTCATGGATCTCATTTCAACCCACATTTTAACAAATCAAATGAAATTCATGTAAACCGGTAGATATTCATCAAAGTTTGGATAAAAAATAGCACAAATCATCCACACATAGCATGCAAATTAAGTCTAGATCCCGGATGTCCAACAAGTTTTTCATGAACGGATCATGCCCTGCCACACATACTTTTCCTTCAGCTTCATCCAACAGTATGTGTGCACGTAAATGGCTATCCCTCTAACATGTGGTACACCACAGCGACGCGCGCGGGCGAATCAATCAACAAGTTGAGAAAGAGGAAGTAAAACTTACCATCTCTTTCGTGTCCGCGTGCTATGGCCACCTTGCCTAGAGCTGACTAACCAAGTTGCAGAACTTGATGACCCTGACTTGGATAGCGTGTCAGCAATACGACAACGACCTCACGTTGCATGGTCGCATGATATACATGCCATAGGGTGCAACGTGCTTTCCTGTGTTAAGCTTTTCATGCACTTTCTCCCAGAAGGGCGGCCCTCTTGTCCTCCCTATGAAAAAATCGGATACGGCTAGCCATGCATCGTACAACAACTCATCCTCCATGGTCGAGTAGCTCATCATCCTTCGTACTCTAAAAAACGACATATCATTTGAAAATAAACTCAATAACATTTGACCGAACACCTGTCGGGCGTGGTGTCCGCCATGGAGGTCGTTGATGAGGGGCGGAGTGTACCTGTGTACACACGACTCCAAGGCTGAAAGCACTGTCGGAACGGCGAGCGGGCGTGTCAGTGCTAGTTGCGGACGTCCGACAATGGCTCTGTGGTTGCCGAAGACGAACAACAGCGGCGGACGAGGTAGAGGGTGCGGATGCAAAGCAAGGGGGAGGGGTAGAGTGGAAGGAAATAGGACTGAGGGAGGAGGATTGGGTGGGGCGGGGTATCGGAGTCCTGCGTTTGTGTGTCCGGATTTCCGCAAACCTCTCACATTGGAGATGCCCTTAGCAGTAAATAGTTTTTCTTTGGCTGATAGCACTATAGAATTGGACCTGGATACAAGGAAAGACCAAAAGACTCAGATGGGATCGGCCTACTCTATCTCTATGCAAGAGAAGAAGACTAGCTCGGGGTCTTCAATTCATCTCTTTATTTGTTCCCACTTGGATTCTTATAATTTATTTGTGGTTGCGTAACGTCGCATTGTACTATATATTGTCAACGCTTCCCCCAGCTCAACTCATGGATCTCATTTCCTGATCCACCTTTTCCCTTGGTCTTCCCTGCTAGCTTCGACCTGCAGCCGAGCCGCTGGATCATCTCATCGATCAAGATCGCTTCTCCTGTTAAGCCATGTAAGTCATAATATCGTCGACTGAATGCTTGAATTAGCTTTGATCGAAAACAAGTTCGCATTAGCTTTCTTTGCGTCATGTCTAGCAACTGTACTTAGAAAGTCGTCGCCGTCGTTGCTTTCCATTTCAGCGGAGAAGCAATGGCAGCAGGACTAGATCCGCTAGTGGCGCTCTGGAAGGAGTGGGGAATCCAGGTGCTAGTGCTGCTGAGTTTAGCACTGCAGGTGATTCTCCTGGTAACGGCAGAGATCCGCCGTCGCAAGGACTCTGGCGTGTTAAGGGTCGTCGTGTGGTCGGCGTACCTGATGGCCGACATGACGGCGATTTACACTCTGGGCCATATGTTGGTGACTAGCAGGTTACCGGAGCATGAGTTGGTGGCGTTCTGGGCGCCGTTCCTGCTACTGCACCTCGGCGGTCAGGACAACATCACCGCCTACTCCATTGAGGACAATCGGTTGTGGCTGCGTCACCTGCAGAGTTTTGTGGTGCAGGTCCTCGCAGCCATATATGTCCTCTACGAGTCATCAATCTTCACAGGTGGCCGCCAGAGCATGCTCGGCCAGGCCACCATCCTCATGTTTGTAGTTGGTGTTGTCAAGTACGGGGAGAGAGTATGGGCACTCAAGTCTGCCAGCAGCAGTGCCCTGTCTGGGAAGAACTACAACAGTTTTGGTAGGTTGCACTTTGTGAACCCCTATACTACCAGAAGTTGGTCGCCGGCACCATTTCTAGCACATGACTTGTTGAGCGTACCCAAGCATCTACTTAAGGGGCCGTTACCTCTTGTGGCATTTGACATGAAAGCATGTTGTAGCTGGGAGGACATGTACAATATAGCCGAGAACCAACTCTCGTTGATGTACGATGTCTTCTACAGCAAAGCTGAGTTGATCCACACTTGGTACGGGCACTGCATCCGCCTAACCTCGCTGGCAGCCACTGCCACCGCACTGCGGCTATTGTTCCTTGGATTAAGTGACAAAGATGGTTACAACAGAGTAGATGTCGCTGCCACTTATGTTTTGCTAGCTGGAGCCGTCGTCCTGGAGATCACATCCCTGCTGAGAGCCATGTGCTCCAGCTGGTCACTCCAGCAAATGATCACATTAGCTCGTGGCCACACTGTTGTTAGTAGACGATTAGTTTATTTGTTCTATCCTGCATTTTTATGTGGGCACCTCGTCAGATTTGCATTGCCGAGACTAGGAATACAAATAAGGTGCTGGTCGGGCACCATGGGGCAACACAACTGGATTTACATGTGCAGCCACTGCAAGGACAGCCGAAGCAGCAAAATCGCGAGATGGATGGGACGGGAGGACTGGTGGAACACACTGGTTTACACCTCGTCGTCTGTCTCCGTCTCGGCAGATTTCAGGCTGCTGCTGAAGGAACAACTGAGGGGAAGCGTTGGCGTCGACGAAGAGAACGCCGAGCACATCCAAAACTCACGGGGCCGGGCAGCGCTGAAGAAGAAGGGATTGTATGATGACGAGTTGTTGGCCTGGAGCGTGGACACTGAGCTGGACCAGAGCATCCTCGTCTGGCACATTGCTACTCATGTCTACCTCAGCTGGTACAAGGCGGAACACGGATGCCTGCCGCATCATGCAAAGGTGACCGAGGAGCTCTCCAACTACATGATGTTCTTGCTTGCGGCACGTCCCTACATGCTGCCTGACAATGCTAGTCGTCAAAAGTATATTGAACTGTGCAACAAGGTGATCAATGATCTGAAACTGAAATACAGCTCGGCTGAGGATTTAATCATGTTGGTACGTAACCACGGAGATGCGCTCGGCGCGGGACGAGCTCAACCTTCCGGCAATGCTGATACAATCGAAGAGAATGCTGATATAATCATAGAGAATGAAACTTTCGACAGGGCATCTCAGCTTAGCACGAAGCTGATTACCATGGAAACACCTGATACCGGCATGCTGAAGCTGATCAACCAAGTGTGGGTGGAGATGCTGAGCTACGCGGGATACCGGTGCAGGCCGGATTCTCATGCTAGACAGTTGAGCAACGGCGGCGAGATCACCACCATCGTTGTCCTTTTGGTGGAATACTTGAAATCTGATTTTCTGGAGTTCGAAAAAGTAGAGCAAGATGCTGAGTTGGGGATGCCGTAACAGTTACACTCTGAATTTTAATTAGGTGTAGTAATGCGATCGCACCACCATAGATAGCTCCAAGATTGGCAAAAGATAAGCCTTTTTTTGTAAAGATATCTATGGCAGGCAATTAATAATAATATCCATTATCGGGCATTATCCACTTATGCTTGGATTAACTCGGGCCTCGATGGTCACCGGCTCTTCTTCCTCTCCTCACTACTGGAATTTTTCCTCTTTGCCGAGTGTTAGGCTCTTTGACGAGTGCATTATGTCGGGCACTCGGCAATAGTATCTAACTCGGCAAAAACGCGAAACTCGGCAAACAAGCACTTTGCCGAGTGTTATGGACAAAACGCTTGGTTAAACAACAAAGCTCGGCAAACAGGGCTTTGCCGAGTGCTACACTTGGCAAAAGGGGGTCTTTACCGAGTGTCTCACTCGGCAAAAGGGGGTATTCGCTAAACTGCATGGTTTTGGCTGTAGAGGTTGCATACGACCTCAGATGAAGATGGTCCAAAAATCAAAGTTGTTCATTTTGACGAGGCTGAAAATTTCCATGTTGAGAACTTTTTCATTTTAGGCCATATTAATTACACTTTTTGGCATGCCAAATATTAATATAGTCTCAAATGACCAAGGTGATGGTCATATTCATTGCATAGTTTATTATAATGTTCCCAACTTAGACACATAGGCGCATCTTGACATTACAAACAATGTTGCCAACTAGAGTTTCCTAGGGTTTTGTACAAAAAAATCAAATTTTATTTTCTAATTGTCAAAAATGGGTGTTTTTTGTGAAGCAAGTACAAAAATCAGGGTGCAAAATGGCACCACTCCAATTATCATAGTAAGTAGACCATATTTTATGCACAATTCCCGAGTTTCATATGTTTTGTAGTTTTCTAGCTACTTTTCGCACATTTAAATGACTTTATGGCAATTTCCCGAAAGTAATTCAAAATTAAACTGCAAGTGTGTGATAGCTCAGTCATAAAAATTAGCAAAAAATATTTTTAGGTACACAAGTAGTCATTATATGGGAGAACCACTTAGAGTTTTGAGAGATTCAACCCCTTGAGAAGAATAGTCATGTCAATCATTTTGACCCGTTTTGGAAAAAAATGAAAAAGAAAGAATACAAGTTTAAAAAATGCAATCCTATCACATGGAGTCCTTTTATGTGTACTAGTTGCAAGGAAAAATAACAAACTTTCAATAACAAATTTGAAAAAAAAATCCTTCACAAAACGGGCTATCGTGTATGAACATTCTTGAAATTCAAGTCAAATGACCAATGTGATAGTCATATTCATTGTACAGTTTATTATAATGTTCCCAAATTAGACACATACGTGTGTCTTGACATTACAACAATGTTGCCAAATAGAGTTTCCCACTTTTTTGTAAAACAAAATCAATTTTCATTTTCTAAGTGTCAAAAATGGGTGTTTTTGTTGAAGCAAGTACAAAACTCAGGGTGCAAAATGGCACCACTCCAATTAGCACAGTAAGTAGAGTATATTTTATGCACAATTCCCAAGTTTCATGTTTTTTCTAGTTTTCTAACTACTTTTGCATATTTAAATGACTTTACGTCAATTTCCCGAAAGTAATTCAAATTTGAACTGCAAGTATGTTATAGCTCGATCATAAAAAATAGCAAAAAAAAATTAGGTACACAAATATTCATTATATGGGAGAACCACTTAGAGTTTTGAGAGATTCAATCCCTTGTGATGAATAGCCATGCCGACTATTTTGACCCCGTTTTGAAAAAAAAACTGAAAGAAAAAGAATACACGTTTAAAAAATGCAATCCCTTCGCATGGAGTCCTTTTATGTGTACTAGTTGCGAGGAAAAATACCAACCTTTCAATATAACTATTTTGAAAAATATTCATTCACAAAATAGGCTATCATGCATGAATATTCATGGCTTTCAAGTTAAAGGGCCAAGATAACGTCCATATTCATTGCATTGTTTAGTATAGTTCCCAAATTAGACACATATGTGCGTCTTGACATTACAAACAATGTTGCCGACTAGAATTTCCAACTTTTTTGTACAAAATTCAAATTTTATTTTCTAAGTGTAAAAAACAGGTGTCTTTTGTGAAGCAAGTACAAAAATAGGGTGCAAAATGGCACCACTCCAATTATCACAGTAAAAAGACCATATTTTATGCACAATTCCAAAGTTTCATAGATTTTATAGTTTTCTAGCTACTTTCGCACATTTAAATTGCTTTATGCCAATTTTCCGAAAGTAATTTTTGAACTGCAAGTGCATGAAAACATTGAGGATTTTATTTTGAAAAATCATATTTGTGTTATTGAGTCCATACTTGGACCCTATCCAAGAAAAGAAAATGGATCTCAAACAAGAAGATGCCGAGATACAACCTCGAACGTGTAGTTTGTTGGTTTTAAAATTTCAAAAAATAAAACCGAACTCGAAAAAGCTTGCAAAATGGCATGGTGCGCCCATATGACATCTTCAAGCCATGGTAAAATTTTGAGAAGATTTTATTGACTAATTGATATGTAAAATATGATAAAAAGATGATAAAGAAAACACACAAGGGTTTTCCGAGTGTAACACTCGGTAAAGGTTCACAGTTTTCTGATTGGTCGAGCAGACCATCTCACAGATCGTGCCTCCCTACCATCCGTTTCTCTAAGATTCAACGGTGCTCAGCCCTTTCCACGCACAGCCACAAATCCCTCATCCATCTTATCCATCCCTGCTGCCGCCTCCTCTCTTCCTCCTCTCCCCACGCACACCCTCTCTATTCTCCCTTGTCTCCTCTCCTTGGTGGGCAAAATTTCGTGTTTTGACCCTTTTTGCTAACAAATTCAGGATCTGACCCCCGTTTGTAAATATTTCGGGATCTGGCCCTTTTGCTAACCGCCAGGGGTGTTGGCGGTAGGTTTGCACGTCCTACCGTCATCAGCTCTGGCGGTAGGCCCTTTGACGGCGACTGACGGCCGTCGGTGCGTGCTGACGTGGAAAAGGTCCTACCGCCATGGGCTCTGGCGGTAGGGTACCGAAGCCTACCGCTAGCTCCTTTGGCGGTAGGGTCCTGGGTGGTGGATAAGGTGGGGAGGGGCTAGTTTGTGGGCCCCACCACCATTCTTCTTCCCCACTCACCTTCTTCCCCATGCTCAGCCCCTCTCCTCCCTCTCTCCCCCTCACAACCCCCCTAGATCCCCTCCATTTGCTTGAGATTTCACCGGTGGATCCGGAGCATTTTCATCACCCAAGGTACCTCCCCTATTTCCCCTCATGTTGATTGGTTGAGATCTTTGTTTTGTGTTGATTTGGTCAATTTGTTGCAAACCCCAGGTGTTGATCTTGTTGCGTGCATTTATGACACATTTATGATGCATTTATGATGCATTTATGGCTAGGGTTATGGTTATGTTAGGGGTTAGTGTTAGGGTTAGGGTTAGGGTTATGGTGGTTATGTTGGGGGTTAGGGTTATAGTGGTTATGTTGGGGGTTATGGTTAGGGTTAGGGTTAATGGTTAGGTTAACTTGAGTATGAATAGTAGTTACTTGTCCAATTTGTGCAAAATTTAGTTAATTTGTCCATTTGAGTTGGTTGGATGACATATATGGATTGATTATATTGTTTCCAATTTCTTAGATGCATAAGCTCGTAAATGTTTATTATTTGGACAAGATGACATCTTTGCTTGGAAATGACGATGAAGTGGAAGAGGCTATGGTTTTTGACACAAGTCCAAGCTTTGATGATCTTGTAGTTAAAGTGAGAAGCGTGTTACATTGGAATGACCCAAATGCTGAGGTTAAGCTTATTGGGAGGTATGACGTTGGGTTCGGAGTAAAGTCCCGATTAAAGAGTATGGCCATCACCTCCCAATTGCATTGGAATGTGTACAAGGAAAAAGTAGACGCATCACAAGACAAGTCTCTTGAGATCTTTGCCACAAAGGTTGATCCTCCTCCTCCCTTGCAAATTGATCTCAACCGCAATGCATCCTCCCCAATACATGATACCTTGCATATCTTCAGGACTGAGAAATAAAACACCTGTCTTCTTCGGAGTTGGTTTAGGAATAGGCTCAGGAGTTGGCTTAATTGGCTCAGGAATTGCCTCAGGAATTGGCTCAGGAAGAGTCCAATTATTTTCATTAGTCAACATATTATTCAATAGTAATTCAACTTGGTCGACTGTTCTTGCCATGAAAACACAACCAGCACAACTATCCAAGTAGTCCTTGGAAGCATCGCTTAGTCCATTATAAAAGATATCAAGTATTTCATTTTTATTAAGAGGATAATGAGGCAAAGCATTAAGTAATCGGAGAAGCCTCCCCCAAGCTTGTGGGAGACTCTCTTCTTTGATTTGCACAAAATTATATATTTCCCTCAAGGCAGCTTGTTTTTTATGAGCAGGGAAATATTTAGCAGAGAAGTAATAAATCATATCCTAGGGACTACGCACACAACCAGGATCAAGACAATTAAACCAAGTTTTAGCATCACCCTTTAATGAGAATGGAAATGTCTTAAGGATATAATAATAGCGAGACTTCTCATCATTAGTAAACAGGGTGGCTATATCATTCAACTTGGTAAGATGTGCCACAACAGTTTCAGATTCATAGCCATAAAAAGGACCAGATTCAACCAAAGTAATTATCTCAGGATCAACAGAGAATTCATAATCCTTATCAGTAACAAAGATAGGTGAAGTAGCGAAAGCAGAGTCCTATTTCATCCTAACATTCAGAGTTTTCTGTTTAAGTTTAGCTAGTAATTTCTTAAGATCAAATCTATCATTGCAAGCAAAAAGATCTCTAGCAGTTTCTTCATCCATAACATAACCCTCAGGAACAACAGGCAATTCATACTTAGGGGGAAAACCTTCATCATCACTATCTTCAATAATTTCATTCTCTCTAACCCTAGCAAGTTGTCCATCATGATATTCACTTAATGGCACAGTAGTATCAAGAATAGAAGTAGTTTCATCATAAGTATCATGCATAGCAGAAGTGGCATCATCAATAACATGCGACATATCAGAATTCATAGCAGTAGCAGGTTTAGGTGTCGCAAGCTTACTCATAACAGAAGGAGAATCTAGTGCAGAGCTAGATGGCAGTTCCTTACCCCCCCCCTCGTAGTTGAGGGAAAAATCTTAGTTCTTGTGTCTTTCAAGTTCTTCATAGTGATCAGCAGATATAAATCCCAAGTGACTCAAAGAATAGAGCTATGCTCCCTGGCAACGGTGCCAGAAATTAGTCTTGATAACCCACAAGTATAGGGTATCGCAACAGCTTTCGAGGGTAGAGTATTCAACCCAAATTTATTGATTCGGCACAAGGGAAGCCAAAGAATATTCTCCAGTATTAGCAGTTGAGTTGTCAATTCAACCACATCTGGATAACTTAGTATCTGCAGCAAAGTATTTGGTAGCAAAGTAGTATGATAGTAATGGTAACAATGGCAAAAGTAAAGATAACAGTTTTGTAGTAGTTGTAATAGTAGCAACGGAAAAGTAAACAAGCAAAGCACAATATGTGAAAAGCTCGTAGGCATTGGATCAGTGATGGATAATTATGTCGGATGCGATTCCTCATGTAATAGCTATAACATAGGGTGGCACATAACTAGCTCCAGTTCATCAATGTAATGTAGGCATGTATTCCGAATATAGTTATACGTGCTTATGGAAAAGAACTTGCATGGCATCTTTTGTCCTACCCTCCCGTGGCAGCGGGGTCCTAGTTGAAACTAAGGGATATTAAGGCCTCCTTTTAATAGAGTGCCAGACCAAAGCATTAACACATAGTGAATACATGAACTCCTCAAACTACAGTCATCACCGAGAAGTATCCCGATTATTGTCACTTCGGGATTGTCGGATCATAACACATAATAGGTGACTATAGACTTGCAAGATAGGATCATGAACTCACATATATTCATGAAAATATAATAGGTTCAGATCTGAAATCATGGTACTCGGGCCCTAGTGACAAGCATTAAGCATAGCAAAGTCATAGCAACATCAATCTCAGAACATAGTGGATACTAGGGATCAAACCCTAACAAAACTAACTTGATTACATGGTAAATCTCATCCAACCCATCACCGTGAGCATCATGAAATTGGTGATGAAGGATGGTTGATGATGACGACGGCGACAAACCCCCCTCTCCGGAGCCCCGAACGGACTCCAGATCAGCCCTCCCGAGAGAGATTAGGGCTTGGCGGCGGCTCCGTATCGTAAAACACGATGAAACTTTCACTCTAATTTTTCTCTCCGCGAAACATAATATATAGAGTTGGAGTTGAGGTCGGTGGAGCATCAGGGGGCCCACGAGACAGGGGGGCGTGCCCAGGGGGAGGGGGCGTGCCCCCCACCCTCGTGGACCGGGTGTGGCCCCCCTGGCCTTGATTCTTTCGCCAGTATTTTTTATATTTTCCAAAAGTTATCTCCGTGGATTTTCAGGTCATTCCGAGAACTTTTATTTTCTGCACAATAAACAACAGCATGGCAGTTCTGCTGAAAACAGTGTCAGTCCGGGTTAGTTTTATTCAAATCATGCAAGTTAGAGTCCAAAACAAGGGCAAAAGTGTTTGGAAAAGTAGATGCGTCGGAGACGTATCAGCAGTGACTATATTCAATGGTCGACGATCTAGCGATGTAAACTCACTTGGGCTGTTTTCATGTGTACTCACTGGGTCTGTTCTCCAAATTCTGTTTTCATCCCGTACCATTAACCTGACCTCCAGTTCTCAATTGGATAACATGATATCAATATTTGAAGAGTTTCTGAACCTCAGGTACAAAAACGGGAACAAAAGACACCCAGATCTGGTGCTTCGACCAGCACTTTCCCTACGAGATGGTCATTCGCTATGCACCGAAATTTGTTCTATATTTTATTCATCTATCTAAATCTCTCCACCTTACTATATCAGATAACAACTACTGTACTTAAAAACAAAAAGATCAGAAAACTTGACATAAACAGTTCTAGCACCTTACTTGGCATATTTGGCAACAGGTTTCAACTGCCTGATGGCCGGTAGCTCCTCAATATCAGAAAACACCATCAAAAGGTCATAATACTGTAGTAAATCCTATAGGAAGCATTCTGCTTTCTCAATATTTCGATGGCGTCTTCTTTGATCTGGGTTTTCTAACACATCAGAAAGGTCTCTCATACTTGTTTTGGGTTCAGGCCCGAGCCAGGGGGTTGCGGATAAGTTGCTCATGTCCATCTCTACAAGCGGACACTTGGTGAGACTCCTCGACCAACCGTGGACGTCATTAATTGGTTGTTGCAAGAGTACCAATGGTGTCAAATTTCTTCCCCTTCCTCTGGACCGGCGGAAATTCAGCTATGACTTGTGATGAAGAATGGAAGACTTCTTGTGATGCGAGTCGAGATTGTCATTAGGTTGTAAATGGATCCATTGCAATACTTGTGTGAATCCATATTATAAAAGGAGATCATTCTTCTGATAATAAGTCAACAAATTTATATGACTCATGTGCTTATGAGTTCCATCTCAAGATGCTCATCGACAAAGGATGTAACTCTTCACAAAATGATCCTCATAACCAGTATACTCCTTCGGTTTCAAGGTACAATATGGATATAAGATTTTTCAAGTCCAAACTTCATAAATTTTGACCAAGTTTATAGAAAAATTTAAAAACATCCTCTGGTGTCCTTTCTGCGTTGGGAAAAACTGCCCGTAAAATTCATTTAAGGCGAACCGTGAATCGATTTTACGGGATGGTAATTTAGGGGATGTTTGGATTATGACTATCTTTGCTATATATTGCCACATGATTTTTGCCACACTTGTCACCTTTGCCTTAGTTAAGTTGCTTAAATTGTTAATCACATTTTGGTTTGCCTAAGGAAATCTTGCCACACTTTTTATGTCTATAACATGTGGGGCTCACTACTCATAAAAAAATAATCCTTGCCTTAGGTGTGGTTAGAACATCTATCTAACTTGATCAAACATGCCTAAGATTAAGTGTGGCAAAGTGTGACAAGGTATGGCTAGGAAGCAAACAGCCCCTTAGCACTGCTAAAGATAATATAAGCTAAGACTAGCTTGGCCATATATAATTCACTCACGTGAAAGGCAAGATGCTTAATTGCCTGACAACTGACAGCACAGTGAATTTGCAACTGCGTGTGCATAGGAAGACGTGACAGACATGCGATAGTGAGCAGGCCACGGAGGCAGCCCAGGGTGATAGATAAGAGAAACCGCACCAATAAAATACTTTGAGCGCTGAGAGCATCCCATTCCGAGAGAGCTTTTACAATTTTTAGAGATGTTAACCCTCTTCTGATCTTCTCTTCCAAACCAAACTAACCCACGAGGCGTTGCACTTGCGGACTTCCCGCCGTGATCAGATCAATCCGATCACCGGCACTGCCCACCGCTACCACCGATCGATTCATTCGCGCGCCATGGCAGCTGAAACAGATCACCACCGACGCGCTGATCACGTCGTGCTGTTCCCGTTCATGGCGCAGGGCCACCTCGCGCCGTTCCGCTGCCTCGCCGCCCTCGTGCGCCGCTGCCGGCCGGACGCCCGGGTCACCTTCGTCGCCACCTCCTGCACGGCCGAATCCCTCCGCGCCCACCTCGACGACGAAGGCATCGCCGTCCACGCCATCCCCTTCAGCCCCGCCAACGCCAGCGTACGCTCCTTCCAGCGGCTCATCGACCTCTTCCTCGCCTCCGAGTCCCTCCGTCCGGCGTTCCACCAGTTCATCGTGGAACTCAGACGCTCCGACCCCCTCGCCGACGTGCACGTCGTGGCGGACATGTTCCTGGCCTGGACGGTGGACGTCGCCCGCGGCGACCCCGGCGTCACGCACTCCGTCCTGCTCACCAGCAGCGGCTACGGCTCGGCGCTCTACTTCTCGATCTGGAACAGCGTCCCGCTTGTCCCCAACGACGAGGATGACGAATGCTTCATCCTCCGGAGCTTCCCGGACATCAGCGTCCACCGTTCGCAGCTCACCGATCACCTCGCGGCGGCCGACGGCTGCGACGCGTGGTCCACCTTCATCCGCAGGCAGATCGTCGCCTTCTCACGTGCCGACGCGCTGCTCGTCAACACCGCCGAGAAGCTGGAGCCAAAGGGCCGCTGCTCCGGGCAGCAAGATCGGCATTGCCGGAGAAGGCCACAACGACTAGCCCCATCTTGGCTTGGCTCGGCAAGCAACCGCCAGGCTCGGTGCTGTACGTGTCGTTCGGGTCGGTGTACACGATCTCCGCGTCGCAGGCGACGGAGCGGGCAATGGGGCTAGAGAAGAGCGGACACAAATTCGTGTGGGTGGCCAAGCCCGCCGCCGACATGAACGGCAGCGAGTCGCCGTTGTCGGGTCTGCCGGAGGGGTTCGTGGAGAGAATGGAGGCGGCAGGGCGCGGGCTGGTGGTGCAGTGCTGGGCACCGCAGGTGGAGATCCTGGCGCACCCTGCCACGGGCGCCTTCCTGACGCACTGCGGGTGGAACTCGGCGCAGGAGAGCCTCACAGCCGGCGTGCCGATGGTTGGGTGGCCGCTCTCAGCGGAGCAGTTCTACAATGCCAAGTTGCTAGCGGAGGAGATGGGGGTGTGCGTGGAGCTGGCGCGCAGCGCGTCGGCGGCCGTGACGAGGGACGAGGTGGTGGAGGCGGTGGAGAGGGTGCTCGGCGAGACGTCCGGAGTGTGCGCCGCGATGAGGCGGATGGCCACCGAGGTGAAGGAGGTGATCGACGCTGCTACCGACGGCGACTGCGATGAGTCGTCGCTGGGAGTGACCCGGAGGTTCTTGGAGGCGATGGCACGTACGCGATGATGGGATAGACGTCACGGTTCGATTGGCTGCATAGTGCTATTCGATTAGGGGTGATACGGATTCAATAGTGCTCCTACCACTTCTATTTCCATATTTTCAAAACGAATATGAATATCAATACAGATGTTATCGGATATGAATGTGGATCGGATGTTACTCGAATACAGATACATATTGGATGTTAGTTGATTCGGAACGGATAGGAATAATAGCGACATATTGCTTAAGAAAATTAGTTGATGCGGAACGGATAGAAATAATCAACTTCAATGTACAATAAAACAATGATAAATAGGTTTATCAATAAATACTACTGTAATGCATAGTAATTTCTAAATTTAATCATACAAACAGTAAAATTTGACTACTTATTTGGCTTTTATGTTTGATAATTGGCATATTGGGCTAGAATTTCAAAAATTACCTCCCACAATCTAATTCATATACGGATATATCCACTTCCATATCCATATTTGTGTCAAAATCTCATACAATATATTTTTTAAAAATTAAATTAAATTCGGATACAGATAATTTCCATTTTCATTTTAGTTCCGATGCAGATGTTTTGGATACGAATAGGCATTTTCACGAATATGAATATCGGATATTTAGAATTATCCACTACCAATTTCCACCCCTACTTTTAGATCATGAGAATTTTCATGTGTTATCAGATCAAGTTGTATATGAGAATTCGGGGGCAATTGAGTGTAAAATGGCTGCACCGGTGAGTTGAGTTAAATCCATAAAACCTCAACAATTATGTTGTCGTTAGCGAAAAACCATCATTTTTTATTTTTTGACACACTACAGACGCGCAGACGCTCATCTAAAATGCACCGAATGTAATGTTAATCGGTGACAAAAACACTGGATTCATGTTGACCATCGATCTACACACACAGATGCCACATGACCATCCCTAATATTAGGACATCTTCATAGCTGATCCACAAATTTTCTCCCACATCTGTACGTGGAGAGAGGGGGACAATCCACACACACACAGATGCAAGAGCCGGCCATTCAAACTTAATCTTCCGTCTCGACTGCTCGTCTACATTTCGGACATCGCTGCTCCCCGTCCTTCCCTCCCCTCGGCCGCTTGCCTTGTCGCCCGGTCCCTTCCCCTCCTTTCGCCACCGGTCGTCTGCTCCGAAACACTTGCCATTGACCAGCGGGATCATGGATCACCCTTATCCGCAGCCTGTTGGACCATGGAAATAGGCCATTGCAGCCCATTTAAGCCCACATGCTTGTTCGCTTAAAGACATAAAGACTTTTTATCCTTTGAGCGAAACAATCGTCACCGTTTTGTTGTAATTGTAGGACTCTTAATTTTTGTTTTGTTGTAATTGCATATCTCAAGCCGAAGAGGATTGGTAGTATTATGTCCATTTTGTTGAAAACATCAGGTCAAAATAAAGAAGGTTGCAGCTGAAGGGCAAATTGAAGTTATTCTTGTGTATCTTTCATGTAAGACTATTTGTATTGTAATTCCACAATTTTGAAATGATTTTCTGAAACATAATATTGCGAGACTCGATTGATCTATTTGTGTTATTCTTTTGCCATATATGATATGCCACTTAGATTAGGCAAATTTTTTTAAAGTGTGCACACCCTCCATTTTTCCCCTAGGTCCGCCATTGACCCCGCCCCATTCTTCCCTCTAGCTCCCCTCACTTCTTGGGGAAGGTCTGACTATGCTGTGGGGGTGGTTGCTCGGATCCAATGGGCTCGGGCGGTCAGCGTGGTGCGCCGGTCTGGCGGTGGCGCTGGCTACTCTTGGTCGTGTGGACGGGGGGTTGCGGCGTGTGGTGGCCAGGCCATCGGCCCTGGTGCGTGGCGTTCGTTTCCAGCCGGATTTGTAGCGGTTGTGCTCGATCTGTCCAGGAGCGGCTTGGCGCAGGGGTGGTGGCGGCATGGTGTGCATTGTTGTGGCTTCCAAAGCCCTCGCTGCAGTAGTGCAGGTGGTGCTGGCGTCAATGTAGGCAGTCCACCATGGTGATGTGGTCGTGAGCGTCATTCCTTTCCTTTTGGTCTGGCTCACCATTGCGGAATCCATGTGGAGCTACGGCTGATCTCGCAAGGTTCGTTGTGGTCTGGCTTCTCCCTAGGGCCAGAGATGGTAAGGCATAAGGCTTAGGGCGAAAGCCTTGTTCTTCGGCAGGGGTCGTTTTTTGGCGATGTTGGAGCCCATGGGAGTCCTCCTCCTTGAGGCATTGTCGAAGAGTACTTCCTTCAATTGGGACATGACCAGGCAGAGTCGATGTGGCATTGGAGGTTGTGGATTGGCCAAATCCATCCCGGGTTTTTGGTGGGGTGATCGTGCACGGGTTTAGGAGAGAACTTTTTGGTTGACAGGGGTCGATGCCCGTGACGGCGGCGTCCTCGGGTGTAGCTACATTCTTGAAGGTGTCTCCGAAGATCTTGTTTGCAATTAATCTGGGATGAGATCACGTTAGATGGTGGTGGTCTGTTTGAATTGGCTTCAACAGTTGTTGTTTTCTTCTCTTTCTATTTCCGTGTTTTTAGTCAGTTTTTCTTATAAACTTGCAACCTCAGTATTGTTTCTCTCTTAATAAAGCCGGCGGAGCTCCTGCGTTGCATGTCACAGAAATAAAAATGAAGAGATTTTTTTTCCTAAAATTTAGAGATTCAAACTCGACAGAGTCTGTCACAAAACGTCTGTTGAAATTCTTTTTTTTAAGCTGACACTTTTTTTTTGCGAGATAGCTGACTCATGTGTTGTGTGCTCTTGCAGCAACCGAGCACAAAGTCTGCTCTCCAAATTTCCGACACGCGGTCAGTGTGTTCTTTGGGTCCACGGGTATGCATTGTGTCTTGGACGACGTACGTGTGCTCAAATAATCGGTGTTTGGTGAGGTACTTTAGTTTAGTCAGTGTGGGTTCACAGCTGAGGACGTTCTCTGTATCCACAGTATACTCGTTTAGAAGGTAGTGGGAATCTAGAAACATGCCATGCCATGCGTGTTGAAACCTATAAGGGATAAAATCACGACGAATCGCAAACGAAAAAAAAGTACCACGAGAAAATCCTCCACAAACTACAGAGGATTAGCAGTTACTATATGCAATGATCAACGATCAAGAGATGTAAACTCACTCGGGCTGTTCTCCAAATTCTATTTTCATCCAGTACCATTAACCTGACCAATAGTTCTCTATTGGATACCATGATATCAGCATTTCATGAGCTTGTGAACTTCAGGAGCTACTCTTACAAAAAGGAAAAGAAAAACCATACAATCTTGTGCTTCGACCAGTAGTTTCCATTCGAGATGGACGCTTCGCCGAAATTTGTTCTACCTTTTCTTCATCCATCTAATTCTCTCCACCTTATTATGTCAGATAACAACTCCCTGGAAACCAACAGATCAGAAAACTTGACGCAGACTGTTCTAGCACCTTACTTGGCACATTTATTGTTGATTGTTGGCTTTATGGTATCTAACCAGTCTTTCCGGCTGGTACCTTACTTGGCACATTTGGCAACAGCTTTCCCAAAATGGCAAAATCTGAATAATTACATACTTTTTTTCCGGTCAAGGATAATTACAATGTCTTGGCAACCTTGTCATATATTTGATTCTGCCCAGATAACTTTGCAATGTACATATTTTCACGAACAGCGTTGAATCCACCACCTGCATTTTTTAAATGAGCATGATTGCATAAAGTATGTAAAACAAGTGCCCCGAAAGCCATCTATCGTAATTGTTGACAATAAAGGTTTGAATTGCTTGGTGGCTGCTAGCTCCTCAACATCAGAAGAAAATACCATAATAAGATATTTTATTGATCCTATTGGAAGCATTCTGCTTTCTTGATCTTTTGATGGCGTCTTCTTCGATTTCAGTTTTCTAGCACACCAGAAATGCATCTCATAGTTGTTTCGGGTTCAGGCCCGGGCCAGGGGTTGCAGATAACTTGTTCATGTCTATCTCTATGAGCCGACTCGCTTGGTGAGAGTCCTTGACCAACGATGGACCTAATTAATTGGTTGTTGTAGGACTATCAATGCTGTCAAGTATCTTGCTCTTCCTCTGGGGCGCTGGAAATTCAGCCATGATGTGACATTGCACGATGAAGGATGAGAGACTTCAAGCTTGTGATGCGAGTCGAAATTGTCGTTAGGTTGTAAATGGATCTATTGCAATACTTGTGTGACTCCATAATATAAAACGAGATTGACTACTCCGAGGATAAATCGACCGATTTATATGACTAATGTGTGTATGAGTTTCATCTGAAGTAGCGCATCAACAAAGGATGTAACCCGACACAAAATGATCCTCATGACCAATATACTCCTTCAGTCTCAAGGTACAATGCGTATAAGAGTTTTCAAGTCAAACTGCATAATCTATGACCAAGTTTATAGAAAAATTAGAAACATCTAATACCCAGTCAATACCATTAGATTCATCATGAAATATATTTTCACATGCCATATATTTGGTATTGTATATATAAATATATTTTCTAGAAATTTGATAAAACTTTGTGTAGATAGATTTTCATGAAAATCAATGTGCACTACATTATGATATGAAGGGAGTCACCCTCCAAGTTTACGTGGGGCTAAAGTACCCGCCACTAGTAGAAAAGAGGGCTTTGGTTCAGGCCGGTTCAGCCCATTAGTCCCGGTTCAGTCCACAACCGAGACCCATGGGGGCATTGGTTCCGGTCCGTGAGCCCAGGGGGCCGGCCGGGCCATGTGGGCCATTGGTCCCGGTTCATCTGGACCTTTTGGTCCCGGTTGGTGGGACGAACCGGGACCAATGGGCCTGGATCCTGGCCCACCACCATTGGTCCCGGTTGCTGGCTTGAACTGGGACAACAGGCTGCCCATTAGTCCCGGTTCATGCCACGAACTGGGACCATTGAGGTGCCTATATATACCCCTCGCCCGCGAGCAGAGCACTCCACTGCTCTGTTTTTCTCTGGCCGGAGAGGGGAGGGCTTTGTGGTGCTCTAGCTCACCTCCTATGCACATGAGGTGTTCGATGAAATGCCCGAGCCACACTAGTTAAGTTTTCTCCTCTCGAAGCACGACCTCCGAACTCTATTTTTCCCGACATTTGTCTAGGTTTATATTAGCGGCCCATCACGCCCTGTCCCCGTCTTCACTGTCATTGATCGCCCGCGCCAATCTCGTAGCCGGCACCACCGTGGTGAGCCTCTTGTTCTTATCTTCTTTCTGAAAGAAAAAACTTCTTGCTTTAGATAGATACTTGTCTAATTTTCTTACTATTTGTCTAGGTTTATTCGGATGTGGTATATATTATCTTTATAACTATTGCTTCATTTATTGTTTATGAAAATTATGCCGACCAAGGTGACATAGATTTTATTTATCTAGGAGGTATGTGAACCGGAAATTCCAACCGACCCTATTGTCAAGAGGTTAAATTTAGTTGAAGAAGAAAACAATTTCTTGAAGGAAAAAATAAGAAAAATTGAGGAGGTGAAGATGATATTGGAGTTGCATGTTGCGGATGTCGTCGATGATCACAAGATCAAGATGGATGCAATGCGCTTGAAGATTAGAAAGATTAGAAAATATTCCATTCATACCGAGGCTTGGTATCATTATGCCGTTGGATCAATTGTTACCTTGGTTGCGATTATGATCGCATTTGTTTTCGCATTGAAATGTTTTACATAGTTTCAATGTATGGTTTAATTAATTTAGATGCTCTGGAGAGCTTTATGTTGTTAGATGAGAACTATGTATGTACTTTGGTTTTAATGTGATGATGAGTTTCTATTAATTTGGTCACTTAATTATCTATACATGATGTTCTGTAATGTTTTTTGACACACTTAATTATATATAATGCACGCAGATGAACCGGCAATGGATGTACGGTGACAGACGCACCTCAGAGTACATTAAGGGCGTGCATGATTTTCTCAAAGTGGCTGAGGCAAACAAGTAGAATGGTTTTATGTGTTGTCCATGCCCTAAATGTGGGAATACGAAGTCTTACTCTGACCGGAAAATCCTTCACACCCACCTGCTTTACAATGGTTTCATGCCACACTATAATGTTTGGACGTGGCATGAAGAAATAGGGGTTGTGATGGAAGACGGCGAAGAAGAAGAGGACGATGACAACTATGTGCCCCCTGAATATGGTGATGCTGCAACGGGGGAAGCTGCTAAAGATCAAGAGGAACCAGATGATGTGCCCAATGATGCTGCAACGGGGGAAGCTGCTGAATATCAAGAGGAACCAGACGATATGCCCGATGATGATGATCTCCGCCGGATCATTGTCGATGCAAGGACGCAATGCAAAAGTCAAAAGGAGAAGCTGAAGTTCGATCGCATGTTAAAGGATCACAAAAAAGGGTTGTACCCCAATTGCGAAGATGGCAACACAATGCTCGGTACCGTACTGGAATTGTTGTAGTGGAAGGCAGAGAATGCTGTGCCTGACAAAGGATTTGAGAAGCTACTGAAAATATTGAAGAAGAAGCTTCGAAAAGATAATGAATTACCCGATAGTACATACGCAGCAAAGAAGGTCATATGCCCTCTAGGATTGGAGGTGCAGAAGATACATGCATGCCCTAATGACTGCATCCTCTACTGCGGTGCGTACAAGGATCTGAATGCATGCCCGGTATGCGATGCATTACGGTATAAGATCAGACGAGGTGACCCTGGTGATGTTGGCGGCGAGCCCCCCAGGAAGAGGGTTCCTGCAAAGGTGATGTTGTATGCTCCTATAATACCACGGTTGAAACGTCTGTTCAAAAACGGAGAGCATGCCAAGTTGATGCGATGGCACAGTGAGGACCGTAAGAAAGACGGGAAGTTGAGAGCACTCGCTGACGGGTCGCAGTGGAGAAAAATCGAGAGAAAGTACTGAGATGAGTTTGCAAGTGACCCAAGGAACGTATGGTTTGCTTTAAGCGCAGATGGCATTAATCATTTCGGGGAGCAGAGCAGCGATCATAGCACCTGGCCCGTGACTCTATGTATGTATAACCTTCCTCCTTGGATGTGCATGAAGCGGAAGTTCATTATGATGCCAGTTGTCATCCAAGGCCCTAAGCAACCAGGCAACGACATTAATGTGTACCTAAGGCCATTAGTTGAAGAACTTTTACAGCTGTGGAATGGAAACGGTGTACGTACGTGGGATGAGCACCAACAGGAGGAATTTGACCTAAAAGCGTTGCTGTTCGTGACCATCAACAATTGGCCCGATCTCAGTAACCTTTCAGGACAGACAAACAAGGGATACCACGCATGCACGCACTGTTTAGCTGACACCGAAAGTATATACCTGGGAAGCTGCAGGAAGAATGTGTACCTGGTTTTTATAATTTCAACTATTCTTATAGTAAAGTTAATCACAAACTTGTGATTCACAAAAATTTCAAAGAATTCAAATTTTAACTATTAAAATTTGAAAAGTAATGGCACTAACAGAAAGTTTATAATTTTTCTGACCTAAAAGCAAAAAGAATTAAAAAATAAAGCAAAAAACAAAAGAAAATAAATAATGCAAAAAACAAAACAAAAAAACTGGAAAAAGTAAAAAAAAACTGCCACCTATTGGGCCACCATGGCCTGAATACGACTAGAAACCCAACTTGGGCCAGGATTCAGGCCCGCAGAAGGTCCAATAGGCCCATAGGCAGCACAGTGTGAGATTAGGCCCATAAGCCTGCATTTGAGAGGAGCTCGAGAGAGTAGCCGCAGTGGGGCTTATAAACCACTCCGAGCCCCTCTCAACCAGCGAGGTGGGACTAAACTTTTGGCCGCGGGCAGCGCAAGGCCTTTGGTCCCGGTTGGTGGCACCAACCGGGACTAAAGGAGGGCATTGGTACCGGTTCGTGACACCAACCGGTACCAATGCCCTCCTTTAGTCCCGGTTGGTGCCACCAACCGGGACCAAAGGCCGCCGCTTCCCGCCCTTTGGGCTGCCGAAAACTGGCCTTTGTTCCTGGTTGGTGGCACCAACCGGGACTAAAGGGGGCCATTGGCCCGGTTGGTGCCACAAACCGGGACCAATACTCTGTGTATATAAGCAGGACTTAGGAATTTTCAGTTTCATCGACCATTTGCCCCCGACGACGCCGAGCTCATCGACGCCGCCAGGCTGCCCGTGCTCGCCGTCGTCGCCCGCTCCTCGTCGACGTCGCCCTGCGCACTTGCCCCAACGGATCGCCGCCCGCTCCTCGTCGTCGTCGCCCTGCCCCCACGTGCCGCCCCGCCTCGAGCTCCCCTACTCTGACGCGTGCGCCGCCTTGGCGCCCCGAGCCCCTGCCCTGTGCTCGCCGTCGCCGCCCGCTCCTCGTCGCTGTCGCCCCGCGCCCTTGCCCCGACGGATCGCCGCCCGGTCCTCGTCGCTGTCGCCCTATCCCCAAGCGCCGCCCCGCCTCGAGCTCCCCTGCTCCGACACGCGCGCTGCCCCGGCGCCCCGAGCCCCTGGCCCGTCCCGCCCCCGCGCGCCGGCGCCCTCGTTGCCCCCTCCGTCGCCATCGTCATCGCTAGCCGCCCCCGCTGTGAACCGCCGGGCCACCCCGGCTCTGTTTTTGTTCAAAATGTATAAAAAAATTGTTCAGAGCATGTTTTTGTTCACATGTGTATTTTTTTGTTCATATGTGTATTAATGTTTTTTCCATATATGTAATTTTTCTAGTTGTAAAAGAGTTAGAAAATTTAGAATATGCTAAATATATATGTCAAAAATCTTTTTTTGTTCATAGAAAGTTTTTTGTTCATATATAGAAAGTTTTTATATATGACTATGGATATATATTCGATATATATGAGAAATGATGATCCATGGAAAAGTTTTATATATGCAAAAGTTACATTTTTAGAAAAGTCAACCTACCCCTCCCGCTGATATACCCCGTGTCCCGATAAGTTTTATATATAGAAAATTTCGATATACCCCGTGTCCTGATAACTTCAACACGAGGGGGGGTGGTTCGACCTACCCCCCTCCCTGATAACATTATTTTCCCATGTATGTATGTCGTCGTTATCGATATAAACCCCTCCCGGATAACTTCGACCGTGATAACTTATACCACGGGAGCACCCCCCGGCCCTCTCACTCGACCAAAACTCTCGAGGACACCCAAACCCTAGAAAAAAAAGATGATAGTCTCCTACCCCTCCCGCCGCACCCCTAACCTTGAAGCGTTGCCGAGACCACCCCAAACCCGGAATAAGCTCGGTCTATGTTTGCCACTAATATATCCACCTGCTGTCATGTTTGTGTAATAATTGCCATGTTGTAATATTTGCAGAAACAATGGAGCACATATGAGACGAGGAAGCAGAGGAGGTGTTGGGGGACATAATCTTAGCCGGAGGTGATATCTTGTCGTATCTTAACGACAATGATGGTCTGGAAGAACAGGGTGAAGAAGCAGGCTACGGTGATCGGAGAATGGAGGAGGAAAGACATGATTATGATGGCTCCGGTGACCCAATGACGGTGCAAGAAGGAGACCGTGATGACGGCTCCGGTGAACGAACCGAGTCCGGCCAGGTATATATATTAGTTAAGCTTATGCTGACTAGCTAATTGATGCATTCATGGTTTTGTATATGTACACATATTAATTAACTTTCGTCTTTCTTCTTTTTTCTAGACCTCCGGATCGAACACAACTTCTGTAAAGAGACGAGGCCCGAAGAAAAAGTTGCGCTCCGATGAGAGGTTTGAGATCACAGCAATCACGCACGACGGCAAACCAATTGAACCCATCCTGACAAAGGAAGCATTTGCTGCTTAGTGCGCGGTTCTTGTTAGGGACAAGATCCCGATCAGCATCCACCAATGGTATAAGCCTAAGAACAAAGACCCTGAGGTGTCTTATGTCAATGATATGCAGAAAGATGATCTTTGGACTGAGCTGAAGGCAAATTTCACCCTACCACCAGAGGAGAATCCGGAGAAGCCAGTTAAAGAGCAATTAATCAAGTCTCATGCTCTTAAGAAGATGGCAGGCCTATTTAGGAGGTGGAAGAATGAGCTGAAAAGGTTTGTCGACAAAGAAGAGACACCAGAATTCATCGGCAAATATGAGAAGATCAGAGATCACTGGCCCGCATTTGTGGCCCACAAGACATCGAAAAAGAGTAAGAAGATGTCAGCGAAAAACAAGCAAAATGTTGTGAAAAAGAAGCTTCACCATCGCACGGGGTCAGGTGGCTACCTCAAAGCCCGGCCTAAGTGGGCCAAGGCTGAGAATGATCTGCTTGATAAAGGGATCGAACCAGAGACAATGAACTGGCCAAACCGTTGCCGGACTTGGTTCTTCGGGGCTAGCGGAACCTTGGACCCTGTATCAGGGAAGTGCCTTTGGACGGACGATCAAATGAAAATACCAGTCAGGAGGCTTCAACACTATATCGATGCAGCGCAGGAAGGGACGTTCGTTACAGACAGAGAGGACGACGAGCTCACAATGGCCCCGGGAATCCTGAGCACCCTGGACGGACACGAGGCACGCCAGGATCCGTTCTGTGGAAGGCTGGGTTTCCGGACGCAGGCGGTTACAAATGCCAAGAGAGGAGGAAGAAAGTGCAGCAGACCGAACTGCAGGAGCTGCAGGCAAGGGTACTAGCGATAGAGGAACGAGAAGCAAATCGCAGCAAATGAACTGCCGAAGCTTCCCCCGAAGCTACCCCGCCATCTCAGTGGAGAAGCAGTGAGGCTTCCACCGAGCTACTTCAGCTGGAGCATGTCTTGACGGCTCCTGCTAGCTACCCCGTGGATGCTATCACGGAGTCTCAAAATTGCCACCTTATGACGCAATGGCAGAACTTAAAAGTCAAGGCGGCTGTCGGCTCTGTTCGACCTTCTGAACCCGGCGCAACTTTTCACTGTCGTCCGATTTTAGAAGGATATGATAGGGTGACGGTGGACGAAATAACGGAGGGATTTGAGGACCTCTAGCTTCACCACCCTACCAGTGAAGGGGAGACTCGGCTGGGTTCTACTCTGAAGACTCCATGCCTATGGCGGAAGGAGTTTCATCAACCTTCCGAACTAGACGCCTCCGCCTCCTCCTCCTCCTCTGGCGAGTCAGGGCACTCCGCCTCCTCCATCGCCTCCTCCTCCGGCGAGTGACGATCAGGGCACTCAGCCTCCTTCTCCGGCGCGTGGCGGCACTCTGCCTCCTTCTCCGCCTGCGCCGGCATGCCCGAGTAGCCAGAAGCCTCCTCCTTCTCTGCCTCGGCAACAAGGGCGGAAGAGACCCGCCGCCGCCCCGACTGCTCCGGCGCATTGTAGTCCTTCTCCTCCGCCTCGTAAGCAAGCACGATAGAAGACAGCCGCAGCCGCTCCGTCTGCTCCGGCGTCTAGCAGTACAGCTAGAGGCGGGAGGCAATACAGATATGGTCCACCTCTCAAGCCTCTAGAGAAGTTATCATACGAGAGGACCGAGGAGGAAAACACGAAGATCATGCGGACCGAAGTGAAGGACTTCTTTGAAGGGTTGAAAGCAAAGAGACATCCACCTCCGGAGGAGAAGGTAGATCCGGTGAAAGCAAAGCGCACTATCGATGCCCTGAGGAAACCACCAAAGTCTCCGTCGAGAACCACCTATGAGCACTGTCGGTCTGAAAGTACAGTCAGTGATCAAAGGTTAAAAGAACGAGTGTCCGTGTCAAAACCGGCGGATCTCGGGTAGGGGGTCCCGATCTGTGCGTCTTAGGGTGATGGTAACAGGAAGCAAGGGACACAATGTTTACCCAGGTTCGGGCCCTCTCGATGGAGGTAAAACCCTACTTCCTGCTTGATTGATATTGAAGATATGAGTAGTACAAGAGTAGATCTACCACGAGATCATAGAGGCTAAACCCTAAGAGCTAGCCTATGATGGTATGATTGTAATTGTGATCGGCCTTCTAAGGACCATCCTCTTCGGTTTATATAGACACCGAAGAGGGCTAGGGTTTACATGGAGTCGGTTACAAGGAAGGAAATACAATATCCAGATCGCCAAGCTTGTCTTCCACGCAAAGGAGAGTCCCATCCGGACACGGGACGAAGTCTTGAGTCTTGTATCTTCATGCATTGATAGTCCGGACGATGTATATAGCCCGGCTGTCCGGATACCCCCTAATCCAGGACTCCCTCAGTAGCCCCTAAACCAGGCTTGAATGACGATGAGTTTGGCATTGCAAGGCGGGTTCCTTCTCCGAATACTCCAATGTACCCATCACGACGAACAGTGTCTGGCATCTCATCAATGTTGTACTCCTTGGCTTCAGTGCTTCAATAATGACCATCTCCACGTGTCGAGGGAATGCGAGGAGTCGAAGCATTTTTGCATTTGAAGAGACGGGGATTCCCAGATCCAAACATCACTCTCCCTCCTCGAGCAAGCATCCAACAGAGCGCCCAAAAAAACCATTCCAACATGGCCAGTCGTCGCAGCTCTTCTGCTCGCTCCCCTTGCCTCAACCGGGGACCGGGGAGAGTGTTTAGTTTCTCATAGTCGTTTGATAAAGTTACAAACCCAAGGGCTCCTCCCGCCGGCGTTCATGGTCCCTGTCCGAGCCGGGGTGGCCACCTTTAACGGTGGAGAACAAGCGGAGAGATCTCCCAGTCCATCTCCAGAGGAGCGAATATGCCTCATTCCGCATCTGTTAAGGGGCGTCGGGTTCCCTATTCATCAATTCCTTCGCGGGCTCCTGGAGTTCTACGGCCTCCAGTTGCACAACTTTACCCCAGCCTCCGTACTACATACAGCAGGGTATGTCGCCCTTTGTGAGCTATTTCTAGGTTGCGAGGCTCATGTCGGATTGTGAAAGAAGCTGTTCTGCCTTGTCCCCCACAACCAGGGAGAATCCCTATGTCAAGTGGGCGGGGCCGAAGTATGGCGTATCATTGAGACCGGATACCTATCCGACACTCCCAAGAAGGCACCAGATAACTGGGCTTCAGAGTGGTTTTATATTGACGACGCTCCCCGTCGGTGTCAAAACCGGCGGATCTCGGGTAGGGGGTCCCGAACTATGCGTCTAGGCGGATGGTAACAGGAGACAAGGGACACGATGTTTTACCCAGGTTCGGGCCCTCTTGATGGAGGTAAAACCCTATGTCCTGCTTGATTGATATTGATGATGTGGGTATTACAAGAGTAGATCTACCTCGAGATCAAGGAGGCTAAACCCTAGAAGCTAGCCTATGGTATGATTGTTGTTCGTCCTATGGACTAAAGCCATCCGGTTTATATAGACACCGGAGAGGGCTAGGGTTACACAGAGTCGGTTACAATGGTAGGAGATCTACATATCCGTATTGCCAAGCTTGCCTTCCACGCCAAGGAAAGTTCCATCCGGACACGAAACGAAGTCTTCAATCTTGTATCTTCATAGTCTTGGAGTCCGGCTGATGATGATAGTTCAGCTATCCGGACACCCCCTAGTCCAGGACTCCCTCAGTAGCCCCTGAACCAGGCTTCAATGACGACGAGTCCGGCACGCATATTGTCTTCGGCATTACAAGGCGGGTTCCTCCTCCGAAAAATTTATAGAAGATTGTGAACACCAGGATAGTGTCCGGCTCTGCAAAATAAATTCCACATACCACCGTAGAGAGAATAATATTTACACAGGTTCAATCTACTAACGTATTTTGTGGCGTGACATCACACCACCACCAAGCCTTTACTCGAATTGTTTTATTGTACCACCTCAGCGCGTTTAGCGAAGCGGTTTCCTTGGCACGTCTTGTCGAAGCAGAGATCGTGTTCCCCTTATTCCGGGATTCACATCAATACGGACGTGGGTAACCCAACCGCGCCATTGATTGCGGCGCTTGGGAGATAAGCGAGTTTTATCAGGCCGGTGGGGACGCATGGTTTCGTCCGCCCATATAAGGGGATAAAGATCTACCCTTTTACCTACGCCTTCTTCCTCCTTTGCTTATCCATCTCCGCGAACTCGAGCTCCAGCGCCCAAGTCCGCACATCTCACCTCAACCTTCTCCAACTATGTCCGGAGCGGGAGACAAGTGGATGGCCTCCTCCGTTACGGAGGGGCACATCCAAAAGCTGCGCGGCGCCGGATATCTGTCCAGCGACATCGCGCACCGGCTCCCCGACGAGGGGGAGCTCATTCCCACCCCCAGGCCCCATGAGAGGGTAGTATTCCTTTCCCATTTCCTCTGCGGACTGGGCTTCCCACTCCATCCCTTTGTCCAGGGGCTCATGTTCTACTACGGCCTGGATTTCCATGATCTGGCCCCGAATTTCATCCTCAACATCTCGGCGTTTATTGTCGTGTGTGAGGCCTTCCTCTGCATTCAGCCCCACTTCGGCTTGTGGCTCAAGACCTTCAGTGTCAAGCCGAAGGTTGTGAAGGGCAGCCAAGCGGAGTGTGGAGGCGCCATGGTGGGCAAGATGCCCAACGTTACTTGGCTCGAGGGCACCTTTGTGGAAACCATTAAGGGGTGGCAATCGGGGTGGTTCTACATCACCGAGTCGCGTGACCCTGAATGGGAAGCGGCCCCCGAATTCAGATCTGGCATCCCCATACGGCTCACCTCCTGGAAAGAGAGTGGCCGGACATGGGGTGATTCGGAGGAGCTGACCGGACTTCAAGCCTGCATACAAAAGCTAGTGAACAAGAAGCTCAAGCTTGTCAACGTAGTCCAGGTCATGCTCATCCGCCGGATTCTCCCTTGCCAACAATGGGACTTCAATATGTGGGAGTTCGATCCGGCGCAACACGAGACTTTGAGCGGGCTCTTCGACACTACGTACGAAGAGGCCTGGAGGGTGCTGTTTAAGGGCGCCGAGGCTCCCGCATCTGCTACCGAAGATCGCGGATTCAGCTCGCAGCGTCCGGCTAGCGAGGTAAGCGATTTTACCCTTTACGGGACACTTGTTTTCCATAGTTTGACTCTATGCGGGATCTAAACTCCCTCTCCTTTGACAGGACTGGCTGAAGAAGGCCGAGCAGACTAACTGTCTGGCCCCTTTGCCAGAAGACCCAGCGGACGCCCGCTTAACGGGGCTACTGGTTCCGACACCCCACGTTGTGCCGGAGAAGAAGGCCAAGAAGAAGGCCAAGAAGAAGGCCACGGGCACTCGAAAGAGTTCCCGTTTTCAGGTGTCATCGGACGATGACTTCGAGGCGGACTCCTCCCACGAAGGCGAGGAGGAGAAGAAAGAGGCCTCTCCCCCAGCGGGGGGAGGGAAGAAAAGGAAGGCCTCCCCAACGAGGGAGGCCGAAGGGTCCAAGAAGGGAAGGACTCTTCCCCCGGACTGCTCTGCCAACGCCGGCGACGACGACGAGGATTGGCCTCCAAGGGCCAAGCCCCTGGCGAGATCGTAAGTATCCGGACTCCCGAATAACTTCATGATTTTTCTTTTCACCACATGGTGTCTTTCTAATGCCGCATACAACCCTGCAGTCCGCCCAAGGATGATCTTCCCGCTTCGTCGAGCGGGTCCTTGGGTGCATCGGATATGGATTCCCTTCCGACCGCCTCCACCCCCCGTGATGCGGATGATGCCGAGGTGGGTTCCCGGGAAGGGACCCGCCAGGAGGAGGAGGCCCCGGAGGTGCCGCAGGGCAACCTCCCGGACTTTGCACCGGACTCCGCACCGGAACCTCTAGTGGCTCTAGAGTCCGGCGGGCAGCCCCTTCGTAAGAAGGGCAAGACCGTGACACCGGCGGCCTCCATCCAACCGGAGGCGCCAGATAGCTTGCTGGAGGCGCTCAACGGCGCTTCCATCAAAGAGGAACACCGCACCGTCATGAGTGCGGTGATTCAGAAGGTTCAGCTCGCCAAGAGCGGGCTGACCGAAGCCTGCAGCAGCCTTCTAACAGGCTTTGAGGTAAGAATTTTGATATATGTAAAATAGTACCGCATAGACAGTAGCCCCTAATGCTCGGTTCGGTGTTCGGAAAGAAAAGCCGGACTGAGGATCTAAAAAGATATACACATGAGTCATAAAAAATATGTCAATATGGGATTGCAGGCTGTGCTGCTGACCTCTGCCGTACTGACTGCAGAGGTCAATACTTTGAAGCAAAGCCTCGAGCGGTCCGAGAACGAGCTCGGCCGTGCCAAGAAGTAGCTTGAGGACAAGGAAGGTGAGTAACACCTTATTAAAATTGTACTTTACAGAAAAGGAATTGGTTGCAAGAAGAATGACAAGGATAACGTTGGTATTGCAGGGGCCATGAACGAGGTGGCAACCCTGAAGGAGGCGGTGTCGGCGGCCGAACGTAATGCGGCCGTGGAGCGTACCGAGCGAGAGAAGCAGGAGGCGCGGGTGGCGGAGGTACAGCAAGAGCTCCAGGCTCTCGTGGAAAAACATGAGAGTTTGGAGCGCGACTCGAAGACTCGAGAGTCCGAGCTTGCATCGGCTCTTGAGAGTGCCAAAGCCGCTAAGGCCGAAACCTACAAGGCCCTCCAGGAAATCGAGGCGTTGAAGAAAATAGCGGCGGGTAAGGCATTTTTCATGCAAAGTAAGCATGTGACTGTGAATTACCTATCACTTACCCGAATTCGGAGCTCTCCAGGAGCGTTCGCAGATCTGCCCCGCAGCGTGTCCGATGCTGCCGCTTTCTATAGGGACGAGGAGGGGAGCTCGACGGAGAAGGTCTTCTGGTCTCAGTATGCTGATGCCGGACATCCGGTGCCCCTGAGCGACCAGCTGAAGCAGCTGGTCGAGCTCCACAAGGTGTCCGAACAGGCCATGAAGGGCCTCATAGTTTGGCTGTGGCCCAAGGACGCCATGCCTGGGAGCTACTTCGGCCTGGTGCGGCGGCTGGTGGATGCGTGTCCATGGGTTGAAGTCATCAAGCACTCCGCCTGTATAGAAGTACCCGTCGGGCCCTTGCCTGCACAAAGGTGCAATGGGGCAAGATGGATGCTGAGAAGCTTGTGACAGACGCGCCACCGCCGGGCAAGGAGTATCGCACGCCCGAGATGTATTATAAGAGTGTCCTGAAGGGTGCCCGCATTATTGCGTGTGAGTGCTCCAAAGATGTAATATTTGAGTGGACTCGCATTTTGTTATCCTGTGCACTGAAAACTTTGTTCATATGCGCTAAGCAACACTTGTTAATTTAAAATATTACCTTATGTGCGGCCGTTTATCAAATCTGAGAGATGGCAAGTCGTCGGCTTCAGCCCCCATGACACGAGTGCTGGGGTGTTCGGGATAAATTTGAGCACTCTTGTTCCCATTTTTGGGTCCATCTAGGGAGGCGCTCAACACAACGAACAAGGCAACCGGACTTATAATGCTTGAACACTCTCACTTAGCCATAGAATTCTACAATTTTAAATTTCGGCGAAGCCCCTAGTGTTCGGAAGGCCGAATTTGGGGCGCTATCCAAGCCTGGGCCGGACAAAGCCGGTTCCTCGCTCTAAGCGGCATAATTCTTTAGGGACTCGAAAAAACCTCTCTAACAGCGACCGGCTCTCGCCTCATCATGACGGTCAGTTTTAGCTTTCTCCACTGAGGCGCTCGCCCAGCTCAACTGGGGCGCAATCGCAGTGGTTCTCCCACTGCTACCTTAGCCGATACAACGGAATGTAAGGTACCAAAACATGGTAGCCGGGCAAACCCAACTATTGACCCAAGACATGATTCGGAGCCAATGCATATAATGCTATAAGTTCGGGGTGCCGCACTTGTGAAAGTGTTCAGACTTATCACACCATGATGTGGGAAACATAAGCCCCTGGTGTATCTAGCCGTACCATAGTGTACGGATGCGACATGTCATAAATGAACATATGTATAAGAAAGAAATGCAATTATAAGCAAAAAGGTGATGCATTGTTTATTCAAGACATACTGCTGTGAATGCAGAACGATACAAATAGTGCGATAAGCAAGGATGGGACTATTAAGCATGTCCCCCTCCAGGGGTAGGCTGCGGAATGGTGTATAAAACAGATTTAATGCTCGTAATGGAGACCACCTGGATATTCGTCGTAGCCTTTCTCCTTCCCTGACTGTTGCATCGTGAGTTCGGTAGGGCTACTGCCGGACAGGGCCTCTGATGAACGGGGTCCTGTGGATAAAAAAAAGAAAAAGAGAAAAAAGAACGACACACTTGAGAGCCCCTAGTGTGGTTAAGCCGTATTCTGGGCCTATCGTGGTCGTGCCCCTCCCCCTATGCCCATGGTATCTCCAGAGTGTAATGATGTACACGAAGGACCAGTCTTGCAATATTACAGGGGCTGGGGTTGGGGCCGCATTGCTACGCGTGCTTGGAACGTGCCAGGTGGTCTTGTTGTAGGTTACTCCGGGCGCGTTTAGCCGTGTCCGGTCGCTTAACGGCCGGACTCGAGAATTGCCTTAAGAGGCTGCACTGTACTTCTGCCGCGAGAGCCGCTGTATGTTCCTCCGTTCGGAGAGAGCGTTCAGTGTTTCCGTTGACCGTGATGACTCCTCAAGGGCCTGGCATCTTGAGCTTGAGGTATGCGTAGTGCGGCACCGCGTTGAACTTTGCAAACGCGATACTTCCGAGCAGGGCATGATAGCCGCTGCCGAACGGAACTATGTCGAAGATTAACTCCTCGCTTCGGAAGTTATCCGGGGGTCCGAAGACCACTTCCAGTGTAACTGAGCCTGTACAATTGGCCTCTACACCTGGTATGACGCCTTTAAAGGTCGTTGTCGGTGTCAAAACCGGCGGATCTCGGGTAGGGGGTCCAGAACTGTGCGTCTGGGCGGATGGTAACGAGAGACAAGGGACACGATGTTTTACCCAGGTTCGGGCCCTCTTGATGGAGGTAAAACCCTACATCCTGCTTGATTGATATTGATGATGTGGGTATTACAAGAGTAGATCTACCACGAGTTCAAGGAGGCTAAACCCTAGAAGCTAGCCTATGGTATGATTGTTGTTCGTCCTACGGACTAAAGCCATCCGGTTTATATAGACACCGGAGAGGGCTAGGGTTACACAGAGTCGGTTACAATTGTAGGAGATCTACATATCCGTATCGCCAAGCTTGCCTTCCATGCTAAGGAAAGTCCCATCCGGACACGGGACAAAGTCTTCAATCTTGTATCTTCATAGTCTGGGAGTCCGGCCGATGATGATAGTTCGGCTATCCGGACACCCCCTAGTCCAGGACTCCCTCAGTAGCCCTTGAACCAGGCTTCAATGACGACGAGTCCGGCGCGCATATTGTCTTCGGTGTTGCAAGGCGGGTTCCTTCTCCGAATAATTTATAGAAGATTGTGAACACCAGGATAGTGTCCGGCTCTGCAAAATAAATTCCACATACCACCGTAGAGAGAATGATATTTACACAAGTTCAATCTGCAGACGTATTTGGTGGCGTGACGTCACACCACTACCAAGCCTTTACTCGAATCGTTTCTATTGTACCACCTCAGCGTGTTTAGCGAAGCGGTTTCCTTGACCCATCTTGTCGAAGCAGAGATCGTGTTCCCCTTATTCCAGGATTCCCATCAATACGGACGTGGGTAATCCAACCGCGCCATTGATTGCGGTGCTTGGGAGATAAGCGAGTTTTATCAGGCCAGCGGGGATGCATGTTTTCGTCCGCCCATATAAGGGGATAAAGATCCAACCCTTTTACCTGCACCTTCTTCCTCCTTGGCTTATCCATCTCCGTGAACTCGAGCTCCAGCACCCAAGTCCGCACATCTCACCTCAACCTTCTCCAACTATGTCCGGTGCGGGAGGCAAGTGGATGGCCTCCTCCGTTACGGAGGGGCACATCCAGAAGCTGCGCAGCGCCGGATATCTGTCCAGCGACATCGCGCACCGGCTCCCCAACGAGGGAAAGCTCATCCCCACCCCCAGGCCCCACGAGAGGGTAGTATTTCTTCCCCATTTCCTCCGCGGACTGGGCTTCCCACTCCATCCCTTTGTCCGGGGGCTCATGTTCTACTACGGCCTGGATTTTCATGATCTGGCCCCGAATTTTATCCTCAATATCTCGGCATTTATTGTCGTGTGTGAGGCCTTCCTCTGCATCCAGCCCCACTTCGGCTTGTGGCTCAAGACCTTTAGTATCAAGCCGAAGGTGGTAAAGGGCAGCCAAGCGGAGTGCGGAGGCGCCATGGTGGGCAAGATGCCCAACGTTACTTGGCTTGAGGGCACTTTTGTGGAAACCATTAAGGGGTGGCAATCGGGGTGGTTCTACATCACCGAGCCGCGTGACCCTGAATGGGCAGCGGCCCCCGAATTCAGATCTGGCATCCCCATACGGCTCACCTCCTGGAAAGAGAGCGGCCGGACATGGGGTGATTCGGAGGAGCTGACCGGACTCCAAGCCTGCATCCAAAAGCTAGTGAACAAGAAGCTCAAGCTTGTCAACGTAGTCCAGGTCATGCTCATCCGCCGGATTCTCCCGTGCCAACGACGGGGCTTCAGTATGTGGGAGTTCGATTCGGCGCAACACCAGACTTTGAGCGGGCTCTTCGACACTACGTATGAAGATTCCTGGAGGGTGCTGTTTAAAGGCGCCGAGGCCCCCGCCTCTGCTACCGAAGATCGCGGATTCAGCTCGCAGCGTCCGGCTAGCGAGGTAAGTGATTTTTCCCTTTACGGGACACTTGTTTTCCATAGTTTGACTCTATGCGGGATCTAAACTCCCTCTCCTTTGACAGGACTGGCTGAAGAAGGCTGAACAGACTATCTGTCCGGCCCCATTGCCAGAGGACCCAGCGGACGCCCGCTTAACAGGGCCGCTAGCTCCGGCACGCCACCTGGTGCCGGAGAAGAAGGCCAAGAAGAAGGCCGCAGGCACTCCGAAGAGTTCCCGTTTTCAGGTGTCATCGGACGATGACTCCGAGGCAGACTCCTCGCACAAAGGCGAGGAGGAGAAGAAGAAGGCCTCTCCCCCAGCGGGGGGAGGGAAGAAAAGGAAAGCTTCCCCAATGAGGGAGGCCGAAGGGTCCAAGAAGGGAAAGACTCTTCCTCCGGACTGCTCTGCCAATGCCAGTGATGACGACGAGGATTGGCCTCCAAGGACCAAGCCCCTGGCGAGATCGTAAGTATCCGGACTCCCGAATAACTTCATGGTTTTTCTTTTCGCCACATAGTGTATTTCTAATGCCGCATACAACCCTGCAGTCCGCCCAAGCATGATTTTCCCGCTTCGTCGATCGGGTCCTTGGGTGCGTCGGATATGGATTCCCTTCCGACCGCCTCCACCCCCCGTGATGCAGACGATGCCGAGGTGGGATCCCGGGAAGGGACCCGCTAGGAGGAGGAGGCCCCGTAGGTGCCGCAGGGCAACCTCCCGGACTTGGCGCTGGACTCCGCACTGGAACCAGAAGTGGCTCCGGAGTCCCACGGGCGGCCCCTTCATAAGAAGGGCAAGACCGCGACGCCAGCGGCCTCCATCCAACCGGAGGCGCCGGATAGCTTGCTAGAGGCACTCAACGGCGCCTCCATCAAAGAGGAACACCGCACCTTCATGTGTGCGGTGATTCAGAAGGTTCAGCTCGCCAAGAGCGGGCTGACCGAAGCCTGCAGTAGCCTTCTAACAGGCTTTGAGGTAAGAATTTTGATATATGTAGAATAGTACCGCATAGACAGTAGCCCCTGATGCTCGATTCGGTATTCGGAAAGAAAAGCCGGACTGAGGATCTAAAAAGACAGACGCAGGAGCCATGAAATATGTCAATATGGGGTTGCAGGCTGTGCTACTGACCTCTGCCGCACTGACTGCAGAGGTCAATACTTTGAAGCAAAGCCTCGACCGGTCCGAGAACGAGCTTGGCCGTGCCAAGAAGCAGCTCGAGGACAAGGAAGGTGAATAACACCGTATTAAGATTGTACCTTACAGAAAAGGATTTGGTTGCAACAAAATTGACAAGGATAACATGGGTATTGCAGGTGCCACGACCGAGGTGGCGACCCTGAAGGAGGCGGTGTCCGCGGCCGAACGTAATGAGGCCGCGGAGCACACCGAGCGAGAGAAGCAGGAGGCGCGGGTGGTGGAGGTACAGCAAGAGCTCCAGGATCTCGTGGAAAAACATGAGAGCCTGGAGCATGGCTCGAAGACTCCAGAGTCCGAGCTTGCATCGGCTCTTGAGAGTGCCAAAGCCGCTAAGGCCGAAGCCTACAAGGCCCTCCAAGAAATTGAGGCATTGAAGAAAATAGCAGCGGGTAAGGCATTTTTCATGCAAAGTAAGCATGTGAGTGTGAATTACCTATCACTTACCCGAATTCGGAGCTCTCCAGGAGTGTTCGCAGATCTTCCTCGCACCGTGTCCGATGCTGTCGCTTTCTACCGGGCCGAGGAGGGGAGCTCGACGGAGAAGGTCTTCTGGTCTCAGTATGCTGAGGCCTGACATCCGGTGCCCCTTAGCGACCAGCTGAAGCAGCTAGTCGAGCTCCACAAGGTGGCCGAACAGGCCATGAGGGGCCTCATAGTTCGGCTATGGCCTAAGGAGGCCGTGCCTGGGAGCTACTTCGGCCTGGTGCGGGGCTAGTGGATGTGTGTCCATGGGTTGAAGTCATCAAGCACTCCGCCTGCATTGAAGGTGCCCGTTGGGCCCTTGCCCGCGCAAAGGTGCACTGGGGCAAGATGGATGCTGAGAAGCTTGTGACGGGCGCGCCACCGCTGGGCAAGGAGTATCATACGCCCGAGAAGTATTATAAGACTGTTCTGAAGGGTGCCTGCACTATTGTGGGTGAGTGCTCCAAAGATGTAAGATTTGAGTAGACTCTCATTTTGTTATCCTGTGCGCTGAAACTTTGTTCATATGCGCTAAGCAACGCTTGTTAATTTAAAATATTACCTTCTGTTCGGCCGTTTATCAAATCTGAGAGATGGCAAGTCGTCGGCTTCGGCCCCCATGCCACGAGTGCTGGGGTGTTCGGGATAAATTTGAGCAATCTTGTTCCCATTTTTGGGTCCATCTAGGGAGGCGCTCAACACAACGAACAAGGCAACCGGACTTATAATGTTTGAACACTCTCACTTAGCCATAGAATTCTATAATTTTAAATTTCGGCGAAGCCCCTAGTGTTCGGAAGGCCGAATTTGGGGTGCTATCCACGCCTGGGCCGGACAAAGCCGGTTCCTCGCTCTAAGTGGCATAATTCTTTAGGGACTCGAAAAAACCTCTCAAACAGCGACCGGCTCTCGCCTCATCATGACGGTCAGTTTTAACTTTCTCCACTAAGGCGCTCGCCCAGCTCAACTGGGGCGCAATCGCGGTGGTTCTCCCAGTGCTACCTTAGCCGATACAACGAAACATAAGGTACCAAAACATGGGAGCCGGGCAAATCCAACTATTGACCCAAGACATGATTCGGAGCCGATGCATATAATGCTATAAGTTCGGGGTGCCGCACTTGTGAAAGTGTTCGGACTTATCGCACCATGATGCGGGAAACATAAGCCCCTGGTGTATTTAGCCGTACCAAAGTGTACGGATGCAACATGTCATAAATGAACATATGTATAAGAAAGGAATGCAATTATAAGCAAAAAGGTGCTGCATTGTTTATTCAAGAAATACTGCTATGAATGCAGAACGTTACAAATGGTGCGATAAGCAAGGGATGGGACTATTAAACATGTCCCCCTCCAGGGGTAGGCTGCGGAATGGTGTATAAAACAGATTTAATGCTCATAATGGAGACCACCTGGATATTCGTCGTAGCCTTTCTCCTTCCCTGGCTGTTGCATCATGAGTTCGGCAGGTCTACTGCTGGACAGGGCCTCTGATGAACGGGGTCCTGTGGGTAAAAAAAAGAAAAGAAAAAAGAACGACACACTTGAGAGCCCCTGGTGTGGTTAAGCCGCATTCTGGGCCTATCGTGGTCGTGCCCCTCCCCCTATGCCCATGGTATCTTCAGAGCGTAATGATGTACGTGAAGGACCCGTCTTGAAATTTTGTAGGGGCTGGGGTTGGGGCCGCATTGCTACGCGTGCTCAGAACGCGCTAGGTGGTCTTGTTGTAGGTTACTCCGGGCGCGTTTAGCCGTGTCCGGTCGCTTAACGACCGGACTCGAGAATTGCCTTAAGAGGCTGCACTGTACTTCTGCCGCGAGAGCCGCTGTATGTTCCTCCGTTCAGAGAGAGCGTTCAGTGTTTCCGTTGACCGTGATGACTCCTCGAGGGCCTAACATCTTGAGCTTAAGGTATGCGTAGTGCGGTAGCTCGTTGAACTTTGCAAACGCGGTGCGTCCGAGCAGAGTATGATAGCCGGTGCGGAACGGAACTATGTCGAAGATTAACTCTTCGCTTCGGAAGTTATCCGGGGATCTGAATACCACTTCCAATGTAACTGAGCCTGTACAATTGTCCTCTACACCTGGTATGACGCTTTTAAAGGTCGTATTTGTAGGTTTAATCCTTGAGGGGTCTATGCCCATTTTGTGCACTGTATCCTGATAAAGCAGGTTCAGGCTGCTGCCACCGTCCATCAGAACTCTGGTGAGGTGAAATCCATCAACGATTGGGTCTAAAACCAATGCGGCGAATCCGCCGTGGCGGATGCTGGTGGGGTGGTCCCTTCGGTCAAAAGTGATTGTGCAGGAGGACCATGGATTGAACTTCGGGGCAACTGGCTCCATCGCGTATACATCCCTGAGTGCACGCTTCCGCTCCCTTTTGGGTATGTGGGTTGCGTATATCATGTTCACCGTCCGCACTTGTGGGGGGAAACCCTTCTGTCATCTATTGTTCGGCGGTCGGGTCTCTTCCTCGTCATCGCTATGCAGCCCCTTGTCGTTGTTTTCGGCAATTAACTTGCCTGCCTGCTTGAATACCCAACAGTCCGTGTTGGTGTGGTTAGCTGGCTTTTCGGGGGTGCCGTGTATCTGGCACGAGCGGTCGAGTATTCGGTCCAAATTGGACAGACCCGGAGTAGTTCTTTTGAATGGCTTTTTCCGTTGACCGGGTTTAGAGCCTCTCAATCCGGCATTGACTGCCGTATCCTCACTATTGTCGCCATTAATGCGGCGTTTGTTTTTGTTGCAACGCGGCCTGCCATTGCGGTCCTTGATATCCGGACTGCCAGAATTTTTACTGAGGTTGTTGTTGCGTGCTAGCCAGCTGTCCTCACCCGCGCAGAAGCGGGTCATGAGTGATGTGCGGGCTGCCATGGATTTCGGCTTTTCCTGTCCCAGGTGCTGGGCAAGCCACTCGTCGCGGATGTTATGTTTGAAGGCCGCGAGGGCCTCCGCATCCGGACAATCGACGATTTGGTTTTTCTTGGTTAAGAACCGTGTCCAGAATTGTCTGGCTGATTCGTCTGGCTGCTGAATTATATGGCTTAGGTCGTCAGCGTCTGGTGGTCGCACGTACGTGCCTTGGAAGTTATCGAGGAATGCGGCTTCCAGGTCTTCCCAACTCCCAATTGACTCTACTGGCAAGCTGTTAAGCCAATGCCGGGCTGGTCCTTTAAGCTTGAGTGGGAGATATTTGATGGCGTGGAGATCATCACCGCGGGCCATGTGGATATGAAGGAGATAGTCCTCGATCCAAACCGCGGGGTCTGTTGTGCCATCATAAGATTCAATGTTCACGGGTTTAAACCCTTCGGGGATTTGATGATCCATTACTTCATCTGTGAAGCATAGTGGGTGTGCGGCGCCTCTGTATTGGGCGATATCACGACAGAGTTCAAAAGAGCTTTGTCTACTGTGTTCGGCCCGACCTGACTTACTGTGTCCGGCGCGACGGTTGTCGTCATGTATCATGGGGCGCCCACGCGATCCATAGATCGATCTTGGTTGTCTTGCCTTATCCTCCAATATATCTCGCAAGTCCGGAGCATTCCCCTGTGGCCTTGTTCTTTTCGAGCGATGCCGAGGTACGGTTCTGGTGGAGGGCCTAGAGGCCTCTCTGTCGCGGCCACGGGGTGGTCGGTCAGCCGTATTGTTTGCTGGTGATGCAGGTTCATATGCCTCCTCCTCTAATCGGGGGAGCAGCTTGCGTTTAGGGTAGCTTTTGGAGGGGCGTTCGAGCTCATGCTCTTCGGCCGCAAGGACTTCAGTCCATCTGTCGGCTAGCAGGTCTTGATTAGCCCTAAGTTGTTGCTGCTTTTTCATGAGGCTGTTTGCCGTGGCCATAAGCCTGCGTTTGAAACACTCTTGTTCGACGGGATCCTCAGGTACGACGAATTCGTCGTCGTCAAGGCTTGCCTCGTCTCCAGAGGGAGGCATGTAATCCTCTACCTCTTCGTCTGCTGTTCTCTCATGAGGGCTGGCGTCTCCGTCCTCCTGTGCTGAATCTTGCTGGAGGGGTTTTCTTCGGCACTGTCTGGGGTATTATTATCTCCGGTGCCGGAATCTCCATTCTATCTGTGGCGGGATTTAGAGCGGCGCCGCTGACGTTGGCGCTTGGGCTGTTTCTTGGAGGGGTCATCCTCCGCTGTTCCTTCGCCATTCCCATCCTTTGGGATATCCACCATGTGTATGTCATATGATGAGGTGGCTTTCCAGTGCCCAGTAGGCGCTGGTTCTTGGTCGTCTCCGACATCGTCGTCCATACCGTCGATGTCTTCGGAGTCGAAGTCTAGCATGTCGGTTAGATCGTCGACAGTGGCTACTTAGTGGGTGGTGGGTGGGCTTTGAATTTCTTCGTCGTCCGCATCCCAACTGTCCTGACCGCAGTCCGGCCAGTGCTCTCCTGATAATGAGAGATAATTTAGCGAACTCAAGACGTCGCTGAAAGGTGAGTGTTGAAAGATGTCCGCAGCGGTGAACTCCACGATCGACGCCCAATTGTGACAATGCGGCGCGCTCGGCTATGGCTCGAATCCATCGAAGATCAAATCCCCGCGGATGTCAGCCGTGAAGTTCAAACTTCCAAATCTGACCTGACGGCCAGGGGCGTAGCTTTCGATCTGCTCCAGATGGCCAAGCGAATTGGCCCGCAGTGCAAAGCCACCGAATACGAAGATCTGTCCGGGGAGAAAAGTCTCACCCTGGACTGCATCGTTGTTGATGATCGAAGAAGCCATCGAGCCTATCGGTGACGACACAGAGGAACTCTCAATGAAAGCACCAATGTCGGTGTCAAAACCGGTGGATCTCGGGTAGGGGGTCCCGAACTGTGCGTCTAGGCGGATGGTAACAGGAGACAAGGGACACGATGTTTTACCCAGGTTCGGGCCCTCTTGATGGAGGTAAAACCCTACGTCATGCTTGATTGATATTGATGATGTGGGTATTACAAGAGTAGATCTACCACGAGATCAAGGAGGCTAAACCCTAGAAGCTAGCCTATGGTATGATTGTTGTTCGTCCTATGGACTAAAGCCATCCGGTTTATATAGACACCGGAGAGGGCTAGGGTTACACAGAGTCGGTTACAATGGTAGGAGATCTACATATCCATATTGCCAAGCTTGCCTTCCATGCCAAGGAAAGTCCCATCCGGACACGGGACGAAGTCTTCAATCTTGTATCTTCATAGTCTTGGAGTCCGGCTGATGATGATAGCTCCGCTATCCGGACACCCCCTAGTCTAGGACTCCCTCACTCCCCTTCCGGATTCAGTCCGGACAGGACTCCCCAAGTTCAGTAACACCCCGCCGAGGGCACGTCTAAGCTGGCGCCCCCAAGGCCCCCAAGAAGAGGATTCCAGGGAAATACATTTCCTGATGAGCAGGATAAAGTTACTAGCCAAATCCGGACTGACGATAGTCGAGGTCATGGCAATATGCATAATGCGGGGAGTGCAACCGCTTCAATATCGGGGCAATCCCATGTGGCATTACAACGGGACAGACGATGCCACCCGCTGCGGCCGTAAGGGTCCGGACTCCGCCACTGTGTTCGCAAGGATGTTGTCCGATCTATACAAAGGAGAAGAGGAAGACTTCCTTCATATCAAACCGCGAGACGGATTCTCCATGTACAATCCCCCAAACTGGGTAAGTCATCATTTATGTTCTCGCTTCACTTATTGTGGCGTTCTTTGCTAAGGTTACCTGCCTCAATATTTCCAAGAAGGAACTGAGGAGGGCCATAGAAGGAATCTCCAGCCCTTCCCCGCAGGCAGAGGACCCTGAAAGGGCCCTGGATCAAGGACTCGAAGAAGACCCGGATGCGGCCGTGGATCTTGTCGACGGGATATTTTATCGGGCGAGCCGTGACGGCGCCTCAGTGGCTATTACTGCTGATTATCCCGGACTGCTACCTTCGTCGCGTGTAAGCCAAGCCGAAAACTCGATCCTCCAAAGAGGACTCTTTCCTGATGTCACGCTTTTTTCCCTGATGCGTCGTGTTTTTGCAGAAACGATGCTCGGAGTATAGGGCCGAGCCCCTAGGCACCCGTCAGCCACAGGCGTCCGGATTGGGTAGGCTCAAGAGCAAGGCGGTTAGGGCCGACACGCCTCTACAAAGGTAAGGAAACAACCTGTCATGTAATTATTGCTACTTGAAGTGTAACAATACCCTTTACATCCTGGCAGGAAGAGGGGTATCCGGACTATATCCGGGGATCCTGCCAACCACGCCTCCACTAGTCGGGCTCCAGAACCAACTTCGAGAGAGGAGGCGGACGTAGGGCCAATGCCGCATAGTCCTCTGACAGAGGATGCGGATATGCTTTCAGCCACAAACTCCAAAGTGGAGAGCGCCATGAATCACCGGCGCCGGAGGGCCGTGCTTCGGAACAACATCTTTTCTGAAGAGGCCTTTAATGCCTTCAATTCGGCGGACACATACATCCTGGATGCTCAAGGCGGGCTTGCCCAAGCGACGAACCAGTATACCAAAGATATACGGGTAATAAATTGTGATAAGTATGGATAGTAGTAGCCCCTGAGACTTGGAACGGTTGGAACAACAGTTTTAAGTATTAATTTATGCGCAGGTTCTTGTAGATAAGAATGAGCAATTGTCTCGGGAGCTAGAAGAGTGCAAGACCCAACTAAGGGCCACAGTTGCCAAGCTATAGGAATCCCAGAAGGCCTCATACGGTAATCATTTATCTCGATTGTACGAAAATGTACCAGTTAGTAACTGGCTGGTGTGACAAACAGAAAATTCTGTAGATAACCCCGGAGTGAATCCGGAGGGCGAGAGAGATGATGAGTTGCATCTCCAGAGGCAACTAAAAGCTGGCGAGCGCATACTCACGCAAGTGCGGCAGGAGAAGAACAATCTTCAAGATGCCAATGTCTGGCTGGACGTAGAGTTAAAAGACGTCCGCGCCCAGCTGGCGGACTCCGTAAAGGAGAATAAAAGGCTTCAACGCGGCATTTATGGTGAGTGCATAGACAAATTGTATGATAGTTCGGCGAGGAAGTGTATTGAAAGAATTTTGCTTGTAGGAATGTTAGCTGGTCGCCTCGAGGAGGAGATGCCCTCATCTACAGGTGATGTACTGCAAGAACTTTCACAGTTGCACGAGTGAGCTCGACGGGTGATGCACGTCATTGCTCAGGCCTTGTGGCCATCAAGCCCCCTGCCAAATGGCATAGGGGAGCTTGTGGACCTGCTTCAAGGAGACCGGCGGCGCTTCCAGCTGTAGATGATATCAGCATGCCGGCAAGGTGCAAGAGAAGCTTGGGCAATGGTGAAGACGCGCTACACCAAGCTGGACCCAAACCATATGGCCGAAGTAGGACCGGCTGGGCCCGATGTGCAAGAAATTCCCGTAAGTCTGGTATATGACCAGGGAGCGTTGGCCGCTAAGTATTCTCAACAGGATTGTAAACTAGATAGCCTGTTGGATGACATAGAGGAGGAATATAGTCAGTCCAAGTGACTGTGTAATTTAAGGGCATAAGTATCCCCTAGTCGGATTAAAATCATTTGTCATGGCGGACCTTTTCGCTTTAGCCTCTGGATCCTATAGTCTGGGGTGTGTCTGAATACCCGCTCAGTTAAACAAAACTGGGGCATGCGTGGAGACCAGCCGTAGGGGTCATTAGTGCTTGAACAGACAAGTACCCAACTAGTTATGTTATATTACATGGATAGTAAGAAACATCTTCCAGGGAGAATAGTTTCGTTAGGGGTTCCTTTCCCTGGGGGTGCATGCGGCAAAGCACATGCCCGGACTGCGGACAAAGGCGCATGATACAAAACTTCTGGGGATTTATGTTATGATAAACAAAAACATCTTTTGTTCACTGACCGAATATTCTCTTAAGGAAACTAGCTTTCGGCTTCACCCAATCTGAGGTGCACATCCGGCTCAACCGGCAGTAACAATCGCAGAGGTTCTCCCCTTATGCCCTAGCCGAATTAACGGGAATGTAGGCCATAAACACAGGAGCCAGGCAACCCAGCTTGGCCACGTCTTAAGTCATATCGATGCATATAATGGTGAAGAAAAGGCACACATAAAAATAAACTCATGTGTGATGGGCAAAAAGCCTTCGGAGTAATTTATATTTAGCTTCCGTATAGGAAGCCCCCAGGTACCGTTTACACACATAGTGCGGCCGGAATAATCCGGGAGTCCGTACTGTATGAAAATACTTTGTTTGAAGAGAAAAAGATCAAGAAAGGAAGAGGGAGGGAGCATAAATAAAAAGGAGGAGGTGAAGAGACAAACACTGTGTTCGGCACTAGGCGTAGAATCTCCGGAGTCTGGCCGCGTTCCATGGGTTCGGCTCGAGTCTGTGATCGAACGCATTACGTAAGCGGTACGCTCCTCCGATGAGAACTTGGTCGTTGACGAAGGGGCCTTCCCACTTGGTTTTGAATTTGTCCTTCTTCTTCTCTGGTAAGCGCAGAACGAGTTCGCGAATATTATATGTTTTGGCCCGTACTTCTCTGCTTTGGTACCGTCGAGCCTGTTGCTGATAGAATGTGGAACGGGCCTTAGCAACATCGTGCTCCTCCTCCAAGGTGTCCAAGTTATCCTGCCGATCTATATCGGATTCCTTTTCTTCGTACATGCGTACGCGTGGTGAATCATGTATTATGTCGCAAGGTAGTACTGCTTCCGCACTGTACACCATAAAAAATGGTGTATATCCGGTGGTGCGATTTGGCGTGGTCCGCAGCCCCCAGAGTACGGAGTAGAGCTCCTCGACCCAATGAGTGTCCGACTCTATCAAGGATCGCAATAGTCTAGGTTTAATGCCACTCATGATGAGACCGTTTGCACGTTCGACCTGGCCATTTGTTTGAGGATGGTAGACGGAAGCATAGTCGAGCTTAATGCCCATTTTGCCGCACCAAGATTTCACTTCGTCGGCCGTGAAATTTGAGTCATTATCGGTGATGATGCCGTGGGGGACACCGTATCAGTGTACGAGCCCGGATATAAAGCCAATTACTGGTCTGGATTCAGTCGTTTCACTGGTTTGGCTTCTATCCATTTGGTGAACTTATCTACTATGACCGATAGGTATTTTTCTTGTGGCTTCCCCCTTTAAGGGGTCCAACCATGTCCAACCCCCAGACCGCGAAGGGCCAAGTTATGGGGATTGTTCGGAGAGCGGTAGGGGGCATATGATTCTGATTGGCAAAGAGCTGGCAACCGACGCAATGTTGGACAAGGTCCTGTGCGTCTGCTCGGGCCGTCGGCCAATAGAAACTTGTACGGAAGGCCTTGCTGACTAGTGCTCGAGCCGCGGCGTGGTGTCCGCCCAGTCCGGCATTGATTTCAGCCAAGAGCTGCCGCCCTTCCTCTTCGGAGATGCACCTTGAAGCACTCTGGTCGCACTTTTCTTATAGAGTTCCCCTTCATGGACTTTGTAAGCTTTGGAACGCCGGACAATGCAGCGTGCTTCATTTTGGTCTTCGGGGAGCTCCTGCCTATTTAGGTAGGCCAAGAAGGGTTCAGTCCACGGGGCGATGACGGACATTATTTCATGGGCTGATGTTGTTATTTCGGTGGTAGAGCCTCCAATTATGTCTGTTAGTTCAGAATCTGGGGATGTATTCGGATCCGTGCTGGTATTGCCGGACTCCCCTTCCCATTCCACGGATGGCTTGAACAACCTTTCCAGGAATATGTTAGGTGGGACAGGGTCACGTTTAGCACCGATGCAAGCAAGTACATCTGCCGCTTGATTGTTTTCTCGAGCCACATGGTGAAATTCGAGCCCCTCGAACTGAGCTGACATTTTAAAGACGGCATTACGGTAGGCCGCCATTTTCGGATCCTTTTCATCAAAGTCTCCGTTTATTTGGGATATTGCAAGGTTTGAATCCCCGCGCACCTCTAGGCGTTGAATGCCCATAGAGACTGCCATCCGAAGACCGTGCAACAGAGCCTCATATTCGGCTGCATTGTTGGAGTCTGTGTATAATATCTGGAGGACGTATTGGACCGTGTCTCCGGTGGGAGACGTCAGGACTACGCCTGCTCCCAATCCGGCCAGCATTTTAGAGCCGTCGAAGTGCATGATCCAGTTAGAGTATGCGTCGTACTCTTTAGGGAGTTCAGCTTCCGTCCATTCGACGACAAAGTCAGCTAATACTTGCGACTTGATAGCCCGCCGAGGCTTGTATATTATGTTGAATGGAAGGAGCTCGATGGCCCATTTAGCGATCCGGCCCGTGGCATCGCGGTTATTTATTATATCGTTTAGTGGTACTTCGGAGGCCAGCATAATCAAACACTCTTCAAAATAGTGTTGTAGCTTTCGGGATGCCATGAAGATCGCGTATGCTATTTTTTGATAGTGTGGGTATCGGGATTTGCATGGGGTGAGGACCATGGATACGTAGTAAACCGGCTTCTGCAGCAGGAATTTTTATCCGTCAACCTCTTGTTCGACAACCAGTACTGTGCTTACAACTTGATGTGTTTTCAGCTATGTACAACAGCATAGGTTTGCCGATATTTGGCGCTGTTAGGACTGGATTATTGGCCAATAAGGTCTTTATTTCATCAAGTCCGGTCGCGGCTGCATCCGTCCACACGAAGTGTTCGGTGCGCCGAAGAAGGCGGTAAAGAGGCAATGCCTTTTCTCCTAACCTGGAGATAAAGCAGCTCAAAGCAGCCATGCATTCAGCTAGTTTCTGGATGTGTTTGAGGTCTGTTGGTATAGCCAACTGTGACAAAACTCGGATTTTTGCCGGATTAGCTTCAATTCCTCTATTGGAAACGATGAAGCCCAACAGTTTTCCAGAGGGGGTGCCGAAAACGCATTTCTCCGGATTCAGCTTGATGTCGTATGTTCGTAGGTTGTCGAATGTAAGCCTCAAGTCATCTATTAGGGTTTCGACGTGTCTTGTTTTTATGACTACATCGTCCACGTATGCCTCCACTGTTTTGCCGATTTGCTTTTCCAGGCATGTTTGAATCATGCATTGATAGGTTGCACCAGCATTCTTGAGCCCGAAAGGCATAGTGTTAAAGCAGAAAGGGCCATATGGCATTATGAAAGCTGTACCAGCTTGGTCGGACTCTGCCATCTTTATTTGATGGTATCCAGAGTATGCGTCGAGGAAACATAGCGAGTCGTGTCCTGCTGTGGCATCGATGATTTGATCGATGCGAGGAAGGGGAAAGGGATCCTTGGGGCAAGCCTTGTTAAGGTCTTTGAAGTCAACGCACATGCGCCAGGATTTGTCCTTCTTTGTTACCATTACCAAGTTTGCCAGCCAATCCGGATGTTTGATATCTCTGATGAATCTGGCCTCAAGTAGCTTGGCTAGCTCCTCCCCCATCGCTTGTCGTTTGGGCTCTGAAAGTTGCCTTAGGGTCTGTTTGGCGGGTTTGTATCCCTTTAGTATGTTAAGGCTGTGTTCGGCCAATTCACACGGGATGCCCGGCATGTCCGATGGGTCCCAGGTGAAAATGTCCCAATTCTCGCGTAAGAAGTCTCGCAGTGCGGCATCCATAGTGGGGCTTAACTGTGTCCTGGTGGAGGCTGTCTTCGTGGGGTCCGTAGGGTGGACTTGGAATTTGACTATCTCATCTGCGGGTTTAAATGAGGTGGACTTGGGTCTTTTGTCGAGTATCACGTCGTCCCTATCCACGGTGGCGCGTAGCATTGTTAATTCCTCCGCTGCTAGGGCTTCAGACAGTGCTTCCAAGGCTAGTGCTGCGGTTTTGTTTTCGGTGCGGAGTGCGACGTCCGGATCACTAGCTACAGTGATGATTCCATTGGGTCCGGGCATTTTAAGCTTCATGTACCTGTAATGGGGTATAGCTTGAAAGCTTGCAAACGCATCCCGCCCTAGAAGGGCGTGGTATCCGCTGCTGAAAGGGGCCACTTGGAATACGATTTCTTCGGACCTGTAATTCTCTGGGGTGCCGAATACGACATCAAGTGTGATTTTCCCCGCGCACCGTGCCTCCCGACTAGGGATAATTCTCCTGAAGGTTGTGCCGCTTTGCTCAATGCGGCCTTTATCATTTTCCATCTTCTTTAGTGTTTCTTCGTAGATCAGGTTTAATCCGCTTCCGCCGTCCATGAGCACTTTAGTGAGCCGAAAGCCGTCCACTATTGGACTAAGGACCGAAGCGGCTGGTGCCCGGGCGGTCTGGAATTGGGGATCGTCACTGGCATTGAAAGTTATAGCAGTGTCGTTCCACGGATTTACTTTTACCACATGGCACATTTCAGTAGAGCTTCGATGGGCTCGCTTGCGCCTATTGTTTGAGGTGAAAGTCTCGAAGACTGTTAGTACCGAATTGTGTTCCTTGGCGGGTTGTTGTTCGGCTTTATGGCTCTCGAGGAGATCCTCGCCACTCTTAGCTACCTGCCGGAGTATCCAACATGCCCTAAGGCTATGGGTTGGTATTGCGTCCGGCGTACTGTGAAGCTTACATGGCCCATTGAGCCATCCTTCCAATATGGTTCCACACCCTGGGGCGGGTTTTGGTTTCTTGGGAATTGAACTGGTCGACTTACGAGAGTTCGATCGTTTAGTTCGAACCAAGGTTCTGGTGAGGGCCGTACTATCCCAAAATTCTGTTTGGGTTTTCCAGGCGCATTCCATCGCACAGTACTTCTGTACTATGGTCGCTAAGTCCGCAAAGTGTGCTATGTCATGGCGGCTTATAGCATTAAGGAGTCCTTTGTTTGTGCAGTTTTTGTAGAAAAGTGAGACTACGTCCTCCTCGTGGAGGTCCTCGACCTTGTTAAGCGCAAGGAGGAATCTGGCCAAGTAATGGTGTACCGTCTCCAGGGGCTCTTTCCTGATGCGGGAGAGACGGTTTAAGTACAAGCGAGTGTCGTTGGCCGAATCCGGATCTTGATCCGATCTGACACCCGGGGGCACGGAAGGTTCCGAGTCCGGCAGCTCGAGGTCCGGAGTATCACCCGATCTCTTCGGCCCGATGCCCGACTCTAAGTCCGGGAATCGTGTCATGTCTTCCTTTGAGTAGGTGTTCGCCTTACTGAGTTCGGTGATCCGGACATAATTCGTCCTCAAAGTTGAGGGGCGACCCGTGTGTGGTTCCTCCACTACCGCTATCTCATGGGTCGCCGGCGGGGATTTGATGTCCCTCTGGTCGGGTTTAAGCCCAATCTGGTCATAGTCTGTAGTGACTCCCAAAGCGGCGATGCGATACAGGAGCTCATTAAGAGAGGAGAGCTCTACCAGATCCATCTGTTCGGCAAGCTCCAAATTGATGCGAAGGTTATGCGTGATGACCCGAGAGGCCATCGTTGGCGCGACAACCAATGGGGCCGCCATAATGAAGCCGCCAAGCCGGAGGATCTGGCCTACAACCAGGGTTCCTCCAGAGATGATGTCATCCTTGAAAACGAGACGAGCCATCAAGCCTTGCAGCGAAGACACAGAGGAACTCTCAATGAAAGCACCAATGTCGGTGTCAAAACCGGCGGATCTCGGGTAGGGGGTCCCGATCTGTGCGCCTTAGGCTGATGGTAACAGGAAGCAAGCGACACAATGTTTACCCAAGTTTAGGCCCTCCCGATGGAGGTAAAACCCTACTTCCTGCTTGATTAATATTGAAGATATGAGTAGTACAAGAGTAGATCTACCACGAGATCATAGAGGCTAAACCCTAAGAGCTAGCCTATGATGGTATGATTGTAATTGTGATCGGCCTTCTAAGGACCATCCTCTCCAGTTTATATAGACACCGGAGAGGGCTAGGGTTTACATGGAGTCGGTTACAAGGAAGGAAATACAATATCCGGATCGCCAAGCTTGTCTTCCACGCAAAGGAGAGTCTCATCCGGACACGGGATGAAGTCTTGAGTCTTGTATCTTCATGCTTCGATAGTCCGGACGATGTATATAGTCCGGCTGTCCGGATACCCCCTAATCTAGGACTCCCTCAGTAGCCCCTAAACCAGGCTTCAATGACGATGAGTTCAGCATTGCAAGGCGGGTTCCTTCTCCGAATACTCCAATGTACCCATCACAACGAACAGTGTCCGGCATCTCATCAATGTTGTACTCCTCGGCTTTAGTGCTTCAATAATGACCATCTCCACGTGTTGAGGGAATGCGAGGAGTCGAAGCATTTTTGCATTTGCCACCCTCGGTCCTTCGGGCTAACCATCTATTTGAAGAGATGGGGATTCCCAGATCCAAACCTCGCTCTCCCTCCTCGAGCAAGCATCCAACAGAGCGCCCAGAAAAACCATTCCAACATGGCCGGTCGTTGGTTCCGGTCCACACACCCTCGAGCCAGCCGAGCCAGGTTGGGCTCCGGTGATGGAGTTTACTGCTGCGGACATCTCTCAACACTCGCCCTTTAAAGTATCTCTCTCTGTCAGGAGACTCTGAGCCGAACTATGTCCGGCTTGAGTGGGAAGCAGGCGATGAAGGAATTGGCTGCCCACCCACCACCCACTTGATTGCCACGATCGATGATTTAACCGACGTGCTGGACTTCGACTTCGAAGACATCGACGGCATGGACGACGATGCCGGAGACGTACAAGAGCCACCGCTCACAGGGCGGTGGACAGCCACCTCTTCCTATGATATATACATGGTGGACACTCCGAAAGAAACCAATGGCGATGAGGCAACGGAGGATAACCCCTCCAAGAAGAAAGCAAAGCATGGGCGTCGCCCGCGCCGCTCCAAGCCCCGCCAAGATAATACCGGCACCGGAGACGAAAACAATTCGGATGGTGCCGATGATGAATACAACCCTGAACAGCCCGCCTTTGAGCAGGCCGAACAGGAAGACGGGCATGACAACCCAGATGAACAGGAGACTGGCGGGTATCCAGAGGAGGACAACTACATGCCCCCCTCCGAAGACGAGATTAGCCACGGCGACGATGAGCTCGGCGTGCCCGAGGACCCCGCGGAGCAAGAGCGCTTCAAGCACCGGCTTATTGCCACTGCGAGAAGCCTGAAGAAGAAGCAGCAGCAGCTCCAAGCTGATCAAGACCTTCTCACAGATAGATGGACAGAAGTCCTGGCAGCCGAGGAATATGGACTCGAGCACCACATGGCTGACCGGCCGCCTCGAGGTCGAGATAAAACGGCATATCAGCCCTAATACCAGCCCGCACCCTCGCGCCAGTTTAGTACGGCCCGGGGCAATACTCAGGACCTGCGCGATAAACTGGATAACGCCGCAGGACAACCAAGATTGATCTACGGATCACGGGGGCGCGCCGCAACACATGACGATGACTGTCATACCGGATACACTAGCAGCAAATCCGGCCGGGCCGAATATATCTAGTCAGACGCAGCCAGACTGCGTCGCGACATAGCCTGGCATAGAGGCGCCGCACACCCCCTCTGCTTCACCAATGAAGTAATGGATCATGAATTCCCAGAAGGTTTCAAACCAGTAAACATCGAATCATACGATGGCACAACAGGCCCCGCAGTATGGATCAAAGATTACCTTCTCCACATTCACATGGCCCGTGGAGATGATCTACATGCCAACAAGTATCTTCCCCTGAAGCTCAAAGGACCCGCTAGGAATTGGCTTAACAGCCTGCCTGCAAATTCCATTGGCAGTTGGGAAAACCTAGAAGACGCATTTCTTGACAACTTCCAAGGCACATATGTGCGACCTCCGAATGCCGATGACTTGAGACAAATTACTCAAAAGCCCGGAGAATCAGCCAGGAAATTCTGGACTCGGTTCCTAACTAAAAAGAACCAAATCGTTGACTGTCCGGACACCGAAGCCCTAGCGGCCTTCAAGCATAATATCAGTGACGAGTGGCTCACCCGACACCTCAGCCAGGAGAAACCCAAGTCTATGGCAGCTCTCACGACACTAATGACCCGCTTTTGCGCGGGCGAGGACAGTTGGTTGGCTCACAGCAGCACTACGCCACATTCTGGCACGTCAGATGTCCGTGACAATAACGGTAAGCTACGGCGCAACAAACACAAGCGACAGAACAACAGCGACAGCACCGAAGACACGGCGGTTAATGCCGGATTCAGCGGATCCAAATTCATTCAGCGGAAGAAGCGATTCAAGAGAAATAATCAGGGACCGTCCAGTCTAGACCGTATACTGGAGCGCTCGTGCCAGATTCATGGCACCCCGGACAAGCCAGCCAACCATACTAATAGAGACTACTGGGTATTTAAACAGGCCGGCAAGATAAACACCGAAAACAAGGACAAGGGGCTGCATAGCGACAATGAAGAGGAGCCCCGGCGTCCGAACATGGGGGGACAGAAGAAATTTCCCCCAGGTGAAAACGGTCAACATGATCTACGCCACCCACATCCCCAAACGGGAACGGAAGCGAGCACTACGGGACGTATATGCGATGGAGCCAGTCGTCCCCAAATTCAACCCATGGTCAGCTTGTCCGATCACCTTTGATCATAGGGATCATCCTACTAGCATCCGTCATGGCTGCTCGGCCGCATTGGTCTTCAACCCAATCATCGACGGATTCCACCTCACACGAGTCCTTATGGACGGCGGCAGCAGCCTGAACCTGCTTTACCAGGACACAGAGCGCAAAATGGGCATCGATCCTTCAAGGATTAAGCCCACCAAAACCACCTTTAAAGGTGTAATTCCTGGAGTAGAGGCCCGTTGTACGGGCTCTATAACATTGGAAGTGGTCTTCGGATCTCCGGATAACTTCCGAAGCGAAGAGCTAATCTTCGATATCGTCCCTTTCCGCAGTGGTTACCACGCACTGCTCGGACGAACCGCATTCGCTAGATTCAATGCGGTACCACACTATGCATACCTCAAGCTCAAGATATTAGGCCCGCGCGGGGTCATAACAGTCAACGGAAATATGGACCGCTCTCTCCGTACAGAAGAGCACACTGCAGCCCTTGCGGCAGAAGTATAATGCGACCTCCTCCGGCAGACCACCAATCCGGCGACGACAATCTCAAGCTCCGTCAAGCGAGGGCGGAACACCCCGCAACAGGATCAGCAGGCACGCCAAGAGCATGACTAGCAGTCCAGCCTCCACTCAAATCCCATCAAAGCAGATCCGTGCCACGCGTACACAATTACACACTCATAATACCATGGGCACAGGCGGAGGCGTAGCAGTGGCTCAGTCAGCAGTACGGTATTGCTTCGTAACCTTTCCATTTACCTTTAAGGACATTTCTTTAGTGCAGCTTCTCCAGAAGAGCCGGATTGTCGGACTTACATAGGAGAAAGAACCAAGGAGGAAACAGGCTTTGCGCATAGAAGGAAATACCCAGGTGGAATCTATTTGCGATCGTTATACCTGCTTTATCTATTTGTACGTAGCCTTCCTCTGGATATGATATGTCAAACTATCCTCTTTATCTCCACTTAATGCATTCATTGTAAATAGACGCCTAAACGTATTATTCATCAATGGGAGATCATATACAGTGTCAGCTTATTATTTTTCTTTGAGCATTTTTTTCAAATGTCTATTTAATATTGCATCCATACACTTTGGTACGTGGAGTTTGCCAGGGGCTTCTTATGGCGCCCCATAATACGGCACGACAAGTCCGAACACTTTCAACAGTGTGGCACCCCGAACTTATAGCATTATATGCATCAGCTCCGAATCATGTCTTGAGTCTACAGTTGGGATAGCCCGGCTCCCTTGTTTTGGTGCCTTATGTTCCGTTATATCGGCTAAGGTAGCGCAGGGAGAACTACTGCGATTGTGCCCTGGTTCTGCCGGACAAGCACCTCAATAGAGAAAGCTGAAAACTGACCAGCATGATGTGGCGAGAGCTGATCGCTGTTCGTGAGGTCTTAAAATCCTTAAAGATTTTTCCGCTTTAGGTGATAAACCGGATTCATCCAATCTAGGTGTGTATAGCACCCCAATTCGGTCTCCCGGATTCTAGGGGCTTCGCCGAAATTTAAAATTGTAGACTTCTATGGATAAGTGAAGGTTATAAAGCCACATAGTCCGATTGCCTTGTTCGCTGCGCTGGACACCTCCTTAAGGGACCAAACATTTGGATAAAGAATGTCCGGGTTATCCACGAACACCCCAGTACTAGTTGCATGGGGGCGGAAGCCGACGACTGGCCTACTTTTAGAATTTGATAAACAACCGCACAGAAGGTAATATTTTAAATAACAAAAGCGCTACTTAGCGCAAGTAACTTCGTCTTTAAATTACAAACATGATAGAAGTGAATTCATTCAAAAATTATGTCTTTGGTACATTCGTCGGCCACGAGACGAGCACCCTTCATAACGCCATCATAATGCTTCTCGGGAACGCGATGCGGCTTGCCCTCTGGCGGCCCGTCCTTCACCAGCTTCTCCGCATCCAGCTTGCCCCAATGCACCTTCGTACGGGCAAGGGCCCGATGGGCACCCTCAATCCGAACGGATCGCTTGATGACTTCCAAGCGCGGACATGCATTCACCATCCGCTTGATCAGGCCGAAGTAGCTGGTGGGCAGGGGCTCACCAGGCCACATCCAGACTATGAAATCCTTCATAGCCACTTCGGCCACCCTGTGGACTTTGACCAACTGCTTCAGTTGGTCACTCAGAGACGTTGGATGTTCGGCCCCAGCATACTGGGACCAGAACAGCTTGTCCATTGAGCTCCCCTCCTGAGCACGGTCGAACTCCATGGCGTCTGATACGCTGCGTGGCAGATCTGCGAATGCCCCTGGAGAGCTTCGGACTCGTGTAAGTAAAATAAACGCCTCATCCACATGTTTGCTTTGCATGAAGAATTTCTTACCCGCTGCTGTCTTTTTGGCCTCCTGGATTTCCTGCTGTGCCCTCTCGGCTTCGACCTTGGCGTCTTTCATACTTGTAAGGGCCTTTGCAAGCTCGGCCTCATTTGCTTTAAGCTCATGCTCTACGGAGTCGAACTTTTTGCTGAGCTCCTGGAGCTCTTCTTGTACTTCGCCCACTCGAGCTTCCTGCTTTTTGTGCTCCTCGTGTTCCAAGGCCGCCTTGTGTTCGGCCTTGGACAATGCTTTCTTAAGAGACATCACTTAGGTGGTGGCCTCTGTTACCAAGTCACGACGCCTCGTTGTTATAATAACCAATTTCATTTGTACTTTACTATATGAGAGAGGAGAATCATTCACCTTTGATCTCCTCGAGCTGCCTCCTCATGAGGCCGAGCTCTCCCTGTGCCCGCTCCAAGTCCTGCTTTAGGCCGGTGATTTCGGTCGTACGAAAAGCAGCGGCCAGCAGCACAACCTGTTTATTCACATTCAAACTTACTGTTAGACTCCTGCAGATTATAATTGACCCTCCGTATGGTTTTTCCTTCCGTACACAAAACAGAGTTTACTTACCTCAAAGCCTGTCAGGAGGCTTGTGCAGGCTTCGGTTAGTCCGCTCTTGGCGGACGAAACCTTCTGAATCACCACACTCATAAGACTAATCTAGGGAAGCGCCACGAAGCGCATCCAGCAGACAATCTGGCGCCTCGGGCGCAACGGAAGTCCGCGACATAGACGGCCCTCCCTCCCTAACGAGGGGCTGCCCGCTTGAGTCCGGAACCACTGAAGGCTACGGAACAGTGTTCAGCTGAGAGCTCGACTTACCGTGGCTCTCATCAACACGATCCGCGGGGATGTTGAACCCCGCGAGTCCGACGTATGGAATGCCGCCTTGAGGCGCCTCCAGGGTCACCTCCCCCATCTCTAGGAACCTTTGGGACAACACCTCCGTGTCATCCGCAGGCCGAGGAGAAGTGGCCGTCGGGAGTGAGTTCATTGCTGACTCACTCAAGGACCCGTCCGAAGATGATACCTCGGGATGGGCCCTTGCCGGACTGCACACAAGTTTGGCATTATAACAAAATTACGAAGCAAAATTATGATGGAGTGCGGATACTTACGATCGCACTGAAGGCTTCTTCCTGGGCAGCCACCCTTCCTTGCTATCGGCGGCGGTGGCGGAGTAGTCCGGAAGGGACACCTTTCCCTTCTTGGACGTCCCAGTCTCCCTCACCGGGGTGGCCTTCCTCTTTCTCTCCCCCCAGTACGGGGAGGTGGAGTTTCTTCTTGTTTTCCCCCGCTTCCGCGGGAGGAATCTGCCTCGTCGTCATCGGACGACAAGGGTATGACGGCCTTGCGCCGTGGACCACTCCTGGTCCCCTGGTCCGCCCTCTCAGGCCCCTCGTCCTTTCCGGATGGGGCGACCTCTTCTTCTTCTTCTTCTTCTTCCCCTTCAGGGGAGGAGTGCGCCTCGTCGTCTTCGGACGAGGCTTGCACAACCTTGCATCGGAGACCCTTTCGGGTCCCTGGGGCCTTCTTATCGGCCTTCTTCTCCGGCCCCTTATAGGGCGCCGGCACCAGCATTTTCGTCAGAAGATCATTATCTGGGCTTTCTGGCAGCGGAGCCGGACAGTCAATCCGCTCCGCTGTCTCCACATAATCCTGCACAAATATACACAGTTACTTAAGGCTCCCCCATGAATTTATTGGGAAAAACCAAATCCGGTGGCGGCCTGAGAACTCACCTGAATAAGACGTCGTGCGACGTGGAGCCCGCGGTCCTCAGATATGGGAGGAGGTACTTCAGAGGCCTTGAACAACCCCTTCCACGCGTTTTTGTGCTTCATGTCATAGAGCCTCTGAAGCGTCTGGTGTTCGGTCGGGACGAACTCCGACAGATTGAAAGCACGCCTTTCGCACGACAGAATCCGGCGAGCGAGCATGACCTGGATCACGTTGACAAGCTTGGTGTTCTTGTCCTTCATGCCCTTGATGTAGTTGATGAGTCCGGTCAGCTCTGTAGATTCGCCCCATAACAGGCCCTTCTGTTCCCAGGAGGTGAGCCGTATAGGGGTTCCAGATCGGAACTCGGGGGCCGCCACCTAGTTGGCGTCGCGTGGCTCGCTGATGTAGAACCACCCCGATTGCCACCCCTTCACGGTTTCCGCAAAGGAGCCGTCAAGCCAGGTGACATTAGGAATTTTGCCCACCATGGATCCTCCGCACTCTGCTTGCTGGCCACTTACGATCTTCGACTTCACGCAGAAGGTTTAAAGCCACAAGCCGAAATGAGGCTTGATTGGGAGGCAAGCCTCGCATACGACGATGAACGCCGAGATGTTGAGGACGAAGTTCGAGGCTAGATCATGGAAATCTAGCCCGTAGTAGAACATGAACCCGCGGACGAAGGGGTGGAGTGGAAACCCTAGTCCACGGACGAAGTGGGCAAGAAACACGACCCTCTCGTGGGGTCCTGGAGTTGGAATGACCTGCCCGCCGTCTGGTAGCCGGTGCGCTATGTCTGCGGCCAAGTATCCGGCCACCCGAAGCCTTGCGATGTTCTTATCCTTCACGATGGAAGCCACCCATTTGCCTCCTGCTCCGGACATGTTTAGCTGTGCGGAGAAGACTTGGACTAGGGCGCTGGAGCTCGTGGAGGCAAGAGTGGGCAAGGAGGAAGAAGGCGTGGGTAAGAATGGGGAACTCTTATCCCTTTATAGAGGCGACGAAAGCGGTGCACCTTCCCACTAGCCTGTTGAGAATCGCTTACTTCCCAAGCACCACGATTGATGGCACAGGGGGATTACCCATACCTGTATTGATGAGAAACCCGTGATAAGGGGACATGATCTCTGCTTTCACAAGACGTGTCAAGGAAACCGCCTCGCAATACGCGCTATGGCTGGTTGTGGAAAAACGGTTCGAATAATGACCTGGCTATAATGGCATATCACGTCATCTAAAAAGTTGTCAGTTGAAGTATCCTTCTCTCTACGGTGGTATGTGAAGATCATTTTGCAGATCCAGACACGATCTACGTGTTCGATAATAACCTTGGAGTATTCGGAGAGGGAACTCGCCTTGCAATGCCGAAGACAAGACTGCGCGCCGGACTCATCGTCATTGAAGCCTGGTTCAGGGGCTACTGAGGGAGTCCTGGATTAGGGGGTATCCGGACAGCCGGACTATATACATCGTCCGGACTATCGAAGCGTGAAGATACAAGACTCAAGACTTCGGCCCGTGTCCGGATGAGACTCTCCCACTACTAGGAAAAGGCCTACTAATGGCGCACCTAATTTGGCCATTAATGGCGCATTAGTGGTGCACCATTAGTGCCACGCCATTAGTATATTTTACTAATGGCGCACCCCCTGGTACGCCATTAGTATCTGATATACTAATGGCGCACCACTGATGCGCCATTAGTGTATACATCAGTGCGCCATTAGTATGCCTCCCAGGGGCCATGTATACCCAGGTGCTCTGGCATACTAATGGCGCACAACAACAAGATGCGCCATTAGTAACCTCGGCATACTAATGGCGCATTGTTCAGTGATGCGCCATTAGTATGCTTTGTCATACTAATGGCGCACTGTCATGTGATGCTCCATTAGTATGAATATTAGGTTTATTTTTATTTTTTATTTTCTGTTTTTTGCACAGGTTACAAAATGTATAATTTGACAAAATATAGAAAGCACACATCAACAACAGATGCATCGAATACAATAGAAGATTAGTCTTTGAATACAAGTCATCATATTAGTCTCCGAATACAATTCATCATATTAGTCTCCGAATTGAAAAGACCGAACAAAGATAGAACATTATATTACAAGTCTCGAGACCGCGAGTAGCGAGTTTGTCTTCACATTACAAGTCGATATCGATCATCTAAACTACCATCACTTAGAAGAGAGTTGCGGTCATCACGATGAGCATCATCACGATGAAACTCGTCTTCATCCGGTTCCTCCAACGCTCCCTCCCCTCTCCCGCTAGATAGCGGGCGTATCTAGATTCGGCCTCGGCCCTAGTGGTGTACCCTTTGTAACTGTTACCGCTGAATCGGTGAACCTGTCTCCAACACTCCTCCCAGTCGTCATAGACTCCGGGAACCTTTCCCTTGTACACGACATACGTCGGCATCGCTATGCACTAGCCAAACGAAACGTTAGTACCAATTCACAGACAATACATAAGCAATATATAAGTATGCAATAGAACGATCGGAAGAGAAAAGCAAGACATTAATAGCATCGATTACATCTAAGTTCAACGACTCTCGAAACCAAAGAGACATACTACAAGTTCATTAAAATTTAATTACAACATGAGCCAATCGATGTTTCAGAACTAGACACAGCATCACTGCTTTCGACTCGACTCAAGGGACCGAAGCGTGGATGAAGCCGCCGTCTATCGTGGGAGTCATGAAAGAACGGGCGTTGTCAGCCTGCATTTGTAGCATTGTGTCAATGTCACTATTGGACGGTTGATTTCTGAGGTAGAACTGCCCCGAGGTACGAAGGACATCTTGATGGATGATAGCCGCAAACTCCGACTGGATGCGAAAGAATTCTTGTCGGAGGTCCGTGTCCTAGATTGCCGACACGCTCTTTGCCCAATCTTTGAGTTTACTCGGTAGCAGAAGTTGATGATGGTCCCGTACGATCGCCCGCATGTGATGGATGGTGTAGTAGGCACCCTTCTGACCGCCAGGCGGCATCTTGACGCAGCAGAACGTCGTATTGTGGGAGAACACGTGCTTGCCGTACTTACGAATAGGCCTGGTGAAGGTGCCTCCAGATTTGGCGTAGCCGGGGAGAACATCATCAAGAACCTTCTTGACATTTGTGTAGTCTACGTTCGACTGACGGTCCGAGTCGAAATACGTGGCCATGGAATATTTGGGGCTTAGGAGGATGAGCGTGCAATGTGTGTCACTGCAGAAAACACTGAATGTTAAAAGAAAAACGATCGAAATCTAAGAATTCATATGTTACGGGCCGGTTGAGGGGGGGACTTACTCGGGAAAGTAAGGCACGAGGAAGTTATCCTTATCTTGGTTTGCCAGAATGGCGCCTTCGAGGTAAGAACTCGCGACTTGCCGGTCCCCAGTGCTGCCCAAGATCTTGGCACGCATGTAGAAGGAGTCGACTATCACGATGCCCAGGGTCTTGTCATGAATGATCCGCATCTCCATACTCAGCGAAAATAGCCGAACGAAGGTGTAGTGCAGCGGATGAAGGTTCATCATAGCGTGGATGTCATCAAACCATAGGACGATCATACGCCCGATGGAGTTATCCACAAAGCCCTTGCCCTCTGGCACCTTGGCCGCGAAAACCGGGTATGCCACATCCTTCTCTCTGAGACGCCACTTCTCCAAAGAAAGAACACTGTCATGCAGACTCCGCATAGCACCGGTTGCAGCATTGAGCATATTTGTCGGTAGCATCGCCCTACCCGCCACATGCACCCTCCTCGAGATATCCATACCTTCAGTAGCGGCTCTGGCGCCTTTCGCTTCTTTCCCGGCTCTGGCGCCTTTTGCTTCTTTCCCGGCAGTGGGCAGTCTTTCCAATTTTTCAATAGACCTCGTTTTCCATACCTTCAGCAGCGGCTCTGGCGCCTTTCGCTTCTTTCCCGGCTCTGGCGCCTTTTGCTTCTTTCCCAGCAGTGGGCAGTCTTTCCAATTTTTCAACAGCTTGTCTATTTCCTCGCCGCTCCTCGTACACGGGCGTTTTCGGGGTTCGGTTTCACCATCGAACAGATCCTTGCGTTTCCTCCACGGGTCATCGTCGCGAAACCACCTTCGATGTCCTATGAACACGGTTTTCGAAGACCCGGGATCTCTATCTAGCTGGCGATACGTTGTGTCATCCATGCACCTTACGCATCCAGAAAATCCGTGGACTACCTGCCCCGCGAGATATCCGTAACCGAGATAGTCGTGCACCGTCGTGAGCAGTGCGGCTCTCATAGGGAAATATTCTTTCTCTGCGGCGTCCCACGTATTGGCTGGCGTTTTCCACAGCGTGTCTAGCTCCTCCTTCAGCAGCCCCAGATACAGATTGATGTCGTTCCCTGGTTGTTTCGGCCCTTCAATTAGCATACTCATGTGAATGTACTTCCTCTTCATGCACAACCAGGGGGGAAGGTTGTACATCCACACAAACACAGGGCAGGTGCTATGTGTGCTTCTCTGGCTGCCAAACGGATTGACTCCATCGGTGCTCGCGCCCAGCATGATGTTCCTTGGATCCTTCCCAAATTCTGGGTATTCAAAATTCAACGCTTGCCACTGGCTCGCAACCTTAGGGTGACTCAGCATCTTGTCGTTTTTATCTATCTCCTGATCATTTGCATCATCTTCTCGCTTCTTCTCCTCCCTATCCGCGTGCCAACGCAGGAGCTTTGCTACCTTAGGATCCGCAAAATACCGCTGCAGACGAGGAGTGATCGGAAAGTACCACACCACTTTTCGAGGAGCTTTCTTCCTCTCTTGTATCGAGTGACGCCGCACACCGGACATATGGTAGACTCCGCGTGCTCGTCCCGATAAATGATGCAATTGTTCATGCACACATGGTATTTCACGTGCGGTAAATCCAGAGGACACACGATTTTCTTCGCCTCCTCCAAACTGGTCGGGCACTTGTTCCCCTTTGGAAGACGTTCGTGCTAGAATGACATGTTCTCGTCGAAGCATGCGTCGGTCATTTTGTGTTTTACCTTCATCTCCAGAGCCATGAGCGTTACTTTCAGGCGGGTATCCTCGGGCCTGCATCCTTCATACAATGGAGTAACCGCGTCTAACTCAAGTTGATCCATCTTGGCTTTCTCTCGGGCGGCAGCTCTTGCGTTATCCGTCTGCTTGAGAAGCAGCTCTTGAATATGAGGGTCCTGCACCCAGCCCATGGATGGTCCAGCGTCGTCTGCTCCGCCGGCATCATCATCATGTCCTGCATCTTCTACATGATGACTGTGTACAGCATCACCGTCGTGATCATCTCCTCGGGATTCTTCGTCTTCTTGCCCGCCCGAGCCGCGGTGGTTGTCTTGCTGCCCTTCCTCATTTCTTGCCCGGCCCCCATGGACGACTTCGTAGTCATCTTCATCACCTTGCCACCGATAGCCATCCATGAAACCATGCAAGAGCAGGTGGTCCCGCACCTGCCCGGAATCCGGGTCCGCAATAAGGCTCTTCAGCTTGCATCTTCGACACAGACATCTTATCTCCGTCTCGTTCTTTTGAAGCATCTCGGCCTTCGCGGACCTCAAAAACCTATTCATGATGCCTTCGGTCATCATGTGGACCATGGTCACCTGCGGGGTAGAGCAAAATGATATTTTAGAACCAAGAAAAAATTTGGCATGACCTTCCCTAAAAATAGGACCAAAAAGAATGCTTAATGCCAAAATTCTCGCTGAAACGGAAATGAATCAACATTCCGGCAAAATATTGGTACACCTCCAAACACAAACACATATGCAACACCACAAACATATGCAACACCATGAACATACATAGATCTAGCTAGGCCATAAAAAGTGCATGTGCACATTGTTGTAGGGAGAACAACATAAATATAGCATCCCCCCTTACTTACCTATCAAAACAAGGTAATTTAACCACTTAATTTGACTGAATCTATGGTGGAAATGAGGTGAAAAAGAGGAGGCACCCGAGACAAGGAGGAGGCGGTGGAGAGAATGAAGTGGGGAGAAAGTGAGTGTGGGAGGAGAGGCTGTCCAAAATATCTTGTTGCTGCCCACTTACTAATGGCGCACCAACCATAAATGCGCCATTAGTAATCTAGGTTACTAATGGCGCACTCTCCCTCGGTGCGCCATTAGTAGTTTTGCAAAAAAAAACATGCTAATGGCGCACTGTCCCACGGTGCGCCATTACTAGTTTAAACTAGTAATGGCGCACCGTGGGACAGTGCGCCATTAGTAGTTTTGCAAAAAAAGGAATAAAAAAAAACATTAGTGGCGCACTTACTGACAGGTGCGCCATTACTAGTTACGACTAGTAATGGCGCACTTCCTCGGGATGCGCCATTAGTAAGTTTGGACAGGCGCGCTAGTTCAATTTTTTTTGATACTAATGGCGCACCTTGGGCCAGGTGCGCCATTAGTAGTTTCAACATTAATGACGTATCAGAAGGTGGTGCGCCATTAGTATATACTAATGGCGCACTACTTGTCTGGTGCGCCATTAGTGTCAATCCCATCTATAGCCATTTTTCTAGTAGTGTCCTTTGCGTGGAAGACAAGCTTGGCGATCCGGATATTGTATTTCCTTCCTTGTAACCAACTCCATGTAAACCCTAGCCCTCTCCGGTGTCTATATAAACCGGAGAGGATGGTCCTTAGAAGGTCGACCACAATTACAATCATACAATCATAGGCTAGCTCTTAGGGTTTACCCTCTATGATCTCGTGGTAGATCTACTCTTGTATTACTCATATCTTCAATATTAATCAAGCAGGAAGTAGGGTTTTACCTCCATCGAGAGGGCCTGAACCTGGGTAAACATTGTGTCCCTTGCTTCCTGTTACCATCAGCCTAAGACGCACAGATCGGGACCCCCTACCCGAGATCCGCCGGTTTTGACACCGACAATGGTGCCCAGTTATAGCAATCTTAGAGATTACCTGCCTGACGATGTACATTTTGATTTCTTGGAGGTGGACGAACACAGATACGAGTACGGGAAGCCTCTCGTCAAAGATGAAAAATCTCTAACAACGATGATGCGAAGATTCCATAATTGGTATATGAAAACCTGCAGAGAGTCTAGGGGACGAATACTTTGTATCTAAGAATTAAAGAGGAGCGCGATCTTGTTGGAATTGATCTGTTGCCTATTCCATTTGAGGAGTTCTTCGAGTTCTTCAATCAAAAGGCCCTCAATAAATTAACGGTCTTTTGCTACTATCTGTAACTATTATTTCTATCATTAAGTCTCTATATATAGCTTAGCTCTTTCATTGCATGTATTTATAATTAATTATCCTCACTATATTATGAAGATTGAAGATCGTCGAATGCAAAAAACAAGAAATGTATGATATTGGGTTCATTAACACAAATATCATAGATGAATTTTTGGTTACAAAGAACGCCGAAGAGGCCGAGGCCAACTTGCTACAATCGTTGATCAAAAATCAAAACAAAGATTTAATACTCTTTCCTTACAACTTCGAGTGAGTGTTACTGTCGTCTGCATATTCGGTTTCCCTTTACTCGAGCGAGGTTATAGTAATGTAATTGATGAGTTATGCATGCGCGCGCAGCTTTCACTATGTTCTTCCGAAGATTAAGCTTGAGCGGGGACTAGTAACCGTCTTAGACTCGAGACGAAAAGATCCCGAAACCTATGCGGACATGACTAAAATGCTCAACAAGTAAGTTCAATCGATCATTATCGCACCATATCGGCAAATTTTTGTTCATTTCCTGATATCTCAAGTAATAATAATTATTTTCTTTGTCTTGCAGGGTTCGAAAACAGTTCACCGCAGAAGCTCCGGGACTGCCGAAGGAACTACGATATACATACCCAAAAGTAAGTACTACTAGTTAGCTAGTTGCACGCATCTCTCGTTGATTCTATAGCTATACTTTCATCAATGTCATTTATAATGCTTCATTATCAGTTTGATTGACCTCTATTTCTCGTAAAGTTCTTGTGGCAGGAACAAGGTAATGATTACTGTGGATACTACGTGTGTGAGTTCATCTACAACGCGACTTTGAAAAATAAGCGGGGCTACTCTAAAAGACAATATGAAGTGCGTAAGCAATAATATTCACAATTTCATTTTATTACACCATCATTTCTGTTGAGTTTCATTCATATATATGTATTAACCCCCTTGTTCAAATTAGACGTGGCAGATGCGGAATGAACTCCTACCACAAAATCGCATAAAAGCAATTCAAGAGGAATTGGCGGGATTCTTTCTTGACCAAGTCATCAATAAAGCCGGAGAATACCATGTGGAAGTTGATTTCAAATGCTAGCGGATTGTAAGAGATCTTACATATTGTATATGTATGTAGCCAGTAGCGTCGGATAGATAATACGAAAACTTGTTTTTCGACCAATCTCTCAGAGAAGGAGAGGTCGATCGATCACTTCTCTCGGTATGGATGACGAACTTCTGTACTTAAAGGTTTCCTTCATTTTCTTACTAGATAGCGTGTCGAGGGCCTCTCTATGTATAGTACGTAGCGTCGACCAAGCACGGACATAAGAGAGGACACTTCTCTCTATTAATTAGCTAGCTAACACAATATATGAAACACCTAAATTAACCCCTCAAAACCACCACCCCCTTTAAAAAAAATAAAAACCCCAGCCCCTGAAATGCTGACGCGTGGATGCCTTTTGGTCCCGATTGGTGCCACCAACCGGGACCAAAGGCCCTCCTGCCTGGGCTCGACGCACCGGTCACGTGGAGGCCCATCTATCCCGATTCGTGTTAGAACCGGGACTAAAGGTCTAGGACATTAGTAACGACCCTTTAGTCCCGGTTCAAGAACCGGGACAAAAGGCCCTCACCAACCGAGACAATAGACCCTTTTTCTACTAGTGCGCGCGTCCATGGCTTGTAGACAAGATGCTTTTATGACCATCCGGTCTTCATAGAAAGAGATCAGGGGAGTCATTTTCAGATTGATGTGTAACGAATCATGGTAACAATACCTTAAAAAGGCGGATGAAAAAATCCACGCCGGATTGTGGCGGGATGTTTTCACCTCTCGTTTTGTCTGAACTATTATTTTTTGAAATATATTCTGGTGGAGAGTCTTTCCCCCTGGCGACAGTTTAAAAAAAATACCTTTCTATCAGGTTTGGATACAAGTTTCCTAAGCGTCTCACCGAGATGGAAGAGCTAGCGAGATTTGTTAGTTCTACCCAAGGATCAACACAAAGGTGGTGGACACAAGAAGAACACACACGCAAGTATATTTTGGTGCTCGGATGGCGCCTCTTAGCGGGAGCGTTTTTTTCCTTCTCTATTTCTCATGCGACACAAATGAACTTGTTACAAAGGCTTAAATAATGGAACATGCAACACACGCCGGCCTTGTCAGACACAGCGGCTTGATCCCTTTTTTTTCCTTCTCTATTTCTCATGCGACACAAATGAACTTGTTACAAATCTCTTGTTTGCCGATGACTCCTTAATTCTTATGAAAGCAAATGTGGCGAATGCGATATACTTGAAATCTGTCCTGGATGCTTACTGTGAGGCTTCCAGCCAATTGGTGCGTGTGGATAAATCTAGTATATTTTTCAGTCCTAGCACAGATATAAACACCAAGGCTCAGGTGTGCACTTCTCTGAATATTATGACGGAGGCTCTGAATGACACATACTTGGGATTACCAACTACCCTAGGACTGGATAAAACAAACAGCCTTCAATACTTGATTGATCGGTTAATTGTGAAACTTACAGGATGGAAGGAAAAGTGTCTGTCTTCGGGAGGTAAGGAAGTGCTTATCAAATCTGTTGCACAAACCATACCAACGTACGCGATGTCGGTCTTCAAAATTCCTAAGAAAAATTTCAAAGGAATTACAGATGCGATCTCTCGTTACTGGTGGGGCGATGACGCATCACATAAGAGAATGCACTGGTTTGCCTGGTGGAAGATGTGCTTACCAAAGAGTAGAGGAGGAATGGGGTTCAGAGACATTCACTGCTTTAACTTGGCATTACTGGCTAAACAAGCATGGCGACTTATTGAAGACCCTCAATCCCTCTGTGCAAAGATTCTTAAAGCAAAATACTACCCTGATGTTGAGCTTATGAATGCTAGTCTGAAGAAGAAGGCCTCTTATACATGGCAAAGTATAATGGCAGATGTGGAGACATTGAAACATGGACATATTTGGAGGGTGGGAGATGGTCAAAAAATAAATATATGGGAAGATAGTTGGATCCCACAATCTCCCACCAGGAAGGTTATCTCTAGAAAAGGGAATCACCTCCTCTCTCGAGTGTCGGATCTTATTGATCCAGTGTCTGGTGACTGGGATTCGGGGCAGATAAACCAAACGTTTTGCAGTGTTGATGTTCAGAGAATTATTGCAATTCCACTACCAATTTATGAAATGACAGACTTTTTAGCTTGGAGCTTCACTAAAACAGATGGATTCACTGTAAGATCAGCATACCACGCCGTCTGGGAGTCAAAGTTTGGCCATAATCTGCAAGGTACAACGAGTTCTTCATCACCTACACCTACGTGGGATTCGGTGTGGAGCTTGAGCTGCCCAGCAAAGGTAAAAAAAATTGTTTGGAGAGCACTTCTTAGTGCAGTTCAATGTCGGGCAATACTGGCTGATAGACATATCAAGATCAAACCAGATTGTCATGTGTGTAACAATGGGTCGGAGAGCATCCGTCACCTGCTTTTTGAATGTCCAGTTGCAGTTCAGGTTTGGAAATTGCTTGGAGTGTGGGATGTATTACAGATGGGATTGGCGATGAACACAAGTGGGGAGGGTGTGTTGGATTTCCTTCTCAGTGTTCCAGACGATCATATCCATGTGCTAGATTTGCCAAAATTGCGAGAAACGGTGGCTACATGCTGCTGGTACATGTGGTGGGAAAGGAGAAAAATTACACATGGAGGTGATCCACAAACGGCACCACAGATCAACCTTGTTGTTCGGTCCTTGGCAGAGAACTTTATAGCAGCAAATTCACCACGGCCAAGAGTTCATTTGGGTGGTTGGACGAGACCAAGGACTGGGTATGTCAAGCTAAATGTGGACGCGAGTTTTGATCAGGACTTACTTGAAGGTTCAGTAGGTGTTGTCGTTAGAGACCACAAGGGCAAGTTCATAGCTGCAGCGAATGAAAAGATTGGACTCTGTTATGATGCGTTTACTGCAGAAGCAATTGCCATCAGATTTGGTCTAAATCTTGCTCGCACAACTGGATGTAGCAAAGTTGAGGTGAATTCAGATAATGTGGACGTGGTTGAAGCACTCAGAGAAGGCTATTCATCTTCGGTAGCCAGTGCGATTTTTGATGATTGTTACTTCATGTCCTTAGACTTTAGTCATATTGTTTATGAGCATTGTTTTAGAGAGAATAATAAGGTAGCACACGAATTAGCTAGTCTAGCTAGATTCAATCTATACCTATACTAATTAGGGACTCCCTACAAATTACCACGTTAATCAGTAATTAGGAGCCGTTAATCCTGTGGGACCATATTATTATGGTTTAGATTAACCCAACTAACCCCGACATAGTTGTGCTAAATTCAGCTTTTTTTTAGCCATGTAAATCTCAAACTACCTACGTAATCCACCGGCTCCTTCTCTCCCCATTAGAAAAACAACAACAATCTGAAATAGATCTTGCGGCATAACATCTCAACTATCTCCCCACAAAAAAAAGGACATCTCAACTGTCAACCACCTCCCCCGTGAGAAACAAATCTCTGGATCAAGATGAGGTTTTCCTTTGGTTTTGGATTCTATATTTTTAATCCTTTTCACGATTTAATCTCGAACACCTCCACAAGCTCTTTTCCTTGGTAGAATTTCTGCCACTGATTCTTTCCCACCACTAGTAGAAAAGGGGGCAATGGTCCAGGCCGGTCCAGCCCATTAGTCCCGGTTCAATCCAGAACCGGGACCAGTGGGGGCATTGGACCCAGTTCTTGAGCCCCGGGGGCCGGCCGGGCCACGTGGGCCATTTGTCCCGGTTGGTCTGGACCTTTTGGTCCCGGTTGGCGGGACGAACCGGGACCAATGTGCCTTGCTCCTGGCCCACCACCATTGGTTCCGGTTGGGGGAATGAACCGGGACCAAAGGCTTCCCTTTAGTCCCGGTTCATGCCACGAACCGGGACCAATTAATTGCCTATATATACCCCGCGAGCAGAGCACTCTCACTGCTCTGTTTTTCGTGGCCGGCGAGGAGAGAGCTTTGTGTTGCTCTAGCTGACCTCCTATGCACACGAGGTGTTCGATGGAATGCCCGAGCCACACTACTTAAGCTTTCAATATTTGTCTAGGTTTAGCGGTCCGTCACGTCCCGTCCCCGTCTTCACCGCCGTCGATCGCCCGCGTCGCCGGCACCACCGTGGTGAGCCTCTTGTTCTTATCTTCTTTCTGAAAGGAAAAAAAACTCTTACTTGTATGTTTATATAGATACTTGTATAGTTTTCTTACTTTTATTATTGCATCTTATATAGTGCGATGGTTTTTGTATCCGCCCCCATCGGCCCTCGTCCTGTCTATGATTCAGATGTGGTATATATTATCTTTTCATAACTATTGGTTCATTTATTGTTTATGACAATTATGCCGACCAACGTGACATAGATTTTATTTATCTAGGAGGTTGTTGAACCGGAAATTCCAACCGACCCTATTGTCGAGAGGTTAAATTTAGTTGAAGAAGAAAACAATTTGTTGAAGGAAAAAATTAGAAAAATTGAGGAGGAGAAGATGATATTGGAGTTGCATGTTGCGGATGTCGTCGATGATCACAAGATCAAGATGGATGCAATGCGCTTGAAGATTAGAAAGATTAGAAAATATGCCATTCATACCGAGGCTTGGTATCATTATGCCGTTGGATCAGTTGTTACATTGGTTGCGATTATGATCACATTTGTTTTCGCATTGAATGTTTTACATAGTTACAGTGTATGGTTTAATTAATTTAGATGTTCTGCAGAGCTTTATGTTGTTAGATGAGAACTATGTATGTACTTTGGTTTTAATGTGATGATGAACTTCTATTAATTTGGTCACTTAATTATATAATGCACGCAGATGAACCGGCAATGGATGTACGGTTCAAGACACACCTCCGAGTACATTAAGGGCGTGCATGATTTTCTCGAAGTGGCTGAGGCAAACAAGCAGAATGGTTTTATGTGTTGTCCATGCCCTGTATGTGGGAATACGAAGTCTTACTCTGACCGGAAAATCCTCCACACCCACCTGCTTTACAAGGGTTTCATGCCACACTATAATGTTTGGCCGAGGCACGGAGAAATAGGGGTTATGATGGAAGATGGCGAAGAAGAAGAGTACGATGACAACTATGTGCCCCCTGAATACGGTGATGCTCCTGAAGATCAAGAGGAACCAGACGATGTGCACGATGATGCTGCAACGGGCGAAGCTGCTGAAGATCAAGAGGAACCAGACGATGTGCCCGATGATGATGATCTCCGCCGGGTCATTGTCGATGCAAGGACGCAATGCGAAAGTCAAAAGGAGAAGCTGAAGTTCGATCGCATGCTAGAGGACCACAAAAAAGGGTTGTACCCCAATTGCGAAGATGGCAACACAAAGTTGGGTACCCTACTGGAATTGCTGCAGTGGAAGGCAGAGAATGCTGTGCCTGACAAAGGATTTGAGAAGCTACTTAAAATATTGAAGAAAAAGCTTCCAAAGGATAACGAATTGCCCGACAGTACATACGCAGCAAAGAAGGTTGTATGCCCTCTAGGATTGGAGGTGCAGAAGATACATGCATGCCCTAATGACTGCATCCTATACCGCGGTGCGTACAAGGATCTGAACGCATGCCCGGTATGCGGTGCATTACGGTATAAGATCAGACGATATGACCCTGGTGATGTTGACGGCGAGCCCCCCAGGAAGAGGGTTCTGCGAAGGTGATGTGGTATGCTCCTATAATACCACGGTTGAAACGTCTGTTCAGAAACGGAGAGCATGCCAAGTTGATGCGATGGCACAGTGAGGACCGTAAGAAAGACGGGAAGTTGAGAGCACCCGCTGACGGGTCGCAGTGGAGAAAAATCGAGAGAAAGTACTGGGATGAGTTTCCAAGTGAGACAAGGAACGTATGGTTTGCTTTAAGCGCGGATGGCATTAATCCTTTCGGGGAGCAGAGCAGCAATCACAGCACCTGGCCCGTCACTCTATGTATGTATAACCTTCCTCCTTAGATGTGCATGAAGCGGAAGTTCATTATGATGCCTGTTCTCATCCAAGGCCCTAAGCAACCCGGCAATGACATTGATGTGTACCTAAGGCCATTAGTTGAAGAACTTTTACAGCTGTGGAATGGAAACGGTGTACGTACGTGGGATGAGCACAAACAGGAGGAATTTAACCTAAAGGCGTTGCTGTTCGTGACCATCAACGACTGGCCCGCTCTCAGTAACCTTTCAGGACAGACAAACAAGGGATACCACGCATGCACGCACTGTTTACTTGACACCGATAGTATATACCTGGCAAGCTGCAGGAAGAATGTGTACCTGGGCCATCATCGCTTTCTTCCGACCAACCATCAATGTCGAAAGAAAGGCAAGCATTTCAAAGGCGAGGCAGATCACCGGAAGAAGCCCGCCATGTGTACCGGTGATCACGTACTTGCTATGGTCAATGATTTACACGTAATCTTTGGAAAGGGTCCCGGCGGACTAGCTGTTCCGAGTGACGCTGGGGGACACGCACCCATGTGGAAGAAGAAATCTATATTTTGGGACCTACCCTACTGGAAAGACCTAGAGGTCCGCTCTTCGATCGACGTGATGCACGTGACGAAGAACCTTTGCGTGAACCTCCTAGGCTTCGTGGGTGTGTATGGGAAGAAAAAAGATATAGCTGAGGCACGGGAGGACCTGCAACGTTTGCACGAAAAAGAAGGCATGCCTCCAAAGCAGTATGAAGGTCCTGCCAGCTATGCTCTTACCAAAGAAGAGAAGGAAATCTTCTTTGAATGCCTGCTTAGTATGAAGGTCCCGACTGGCTTCTCGTCGAATATAAAAGGAATAATAAATATGGCAGAGAAAAAGTTTCAGAACCTAAAGTCTCATGACTGCCACGTGATTATGACGCAACTGCTTCCGGTTGCATTAAGGGGGCTTTTACCGGAAAACGTCCGATTAGCCATTGTGAAGCTATGTGCATTACTCAATGCAATCTCTCAGAAGTTGATCGATCCAGAAATCATACCAAGGCTAAGGAGTGATGTGGTGCAATGTCTTGTCAGTTTCGAGATGGTGTTCCCACCATCCTTCTTCAATATCATGACGCACGTCCTAGTTCATCTAGTTGACGAGATTGTCATTCTGGGCCCCGTATTTCTACACAATATGTACCCCTTTGAGAGGTTCATGGGAGTCCTAAAGAAATATGTCCGTAACCGCGCTAGGCCAGAAGGAAGCATCTCCATGGGCCATCAAACAGAGGATGTCATCGGGTTTTGTGTTGACTTCATTCCTGGCCTTAAGAAGATAGGTCTCCCTAAATCGCGGTATGAGGGGAGACTTACTGGAAAAGGCATGCTTGGAAGGGACTCAATAATATGCAGGGACGGATATTCTTGGTCTCAAGCACACTACACAGTTCTACAGAACTCTACCTTGGTGACCTCGTATGTCGATGAACACAAGAACAGTCTGCGCTCCAAACACCTGGAGCAGTGCAACGACTGGATTACATGTGAACACATCAGGACTTTCAGCAGTTGGTTGGAAGCACGTATCAGAGGTGACAACACTGTTTGTGATGAGCTGTACTTGTTATCCAGGGGACCATCTTTGACTGTATTGATTTGGAAAGGATACGAGATAAATGGGAATACATTTTACACGATTGACCAAGATCAAAAGAGCACCAACCAAAACAGCGGTGTCCGCTTTGATGCAACAACCGAGAGGGGAAATGACACATATTATGGTTACATAGTGGACATATGGGAACTTGACTACGGACATGATTTTAAGGTCCCTTTGTTTAAGTGCAAATGGGTCAATGTGTCAGGAGGCGGGGTACAGGTAGACCCACAGTATGGAATGACAACAGTGGATCTGAAAAATCTTGGGTACACTGATGAACCGTTCGTCCTATCCAATGATGTGGCACAGGTTATCTATGTGAAGGACATGTCTACCAGACCGAGAAAGAGAAAAGATAAGGAAGCGAATACATCATACGATGAGCCAAAGCGCCACATAGTTCTTTCAGGAAAAAGGGACATCGTGGGAGTGGAGGACAAGACAGACATGTCTGAAGATTATGAAAAGTTTCATGAAGTTCCTCCCTTTAAAGTCAAGGCTGACCCGAGCATCCTGATAAACGATGAAGATTATCCATGGTTACGGCGCAATAATCAAATGACACAAGCGAAGAAAAAGTAAAGACTTTCTCCCGCAACTATTATGATGATACCATGCCAACTTTGTAACTGACGAGTATAATACCATTGTCCGTTTTGTACATGCACATGCTATGTGTGGGTCAATTTATGATACCATGCCAACTTTCAACTTTTTCAGAGTTCATTTGAAATGCTTTAATGTCTTATGGTTCGGCCCACGTAATAATTAAAAATAGCAACAATAAGTATTTTGTTGTAAGTAGAAACAAAATAAAATAAATAAAGCAAGAAAGAAAACAAAAAAACAAAAAAAGTGGAAAGTTTATAATTTTCCTAAAACTAAAAGCAAAAAGAATTAAAAAATAAAGCAAAAAAAACAAAAGAAAATAAATAATGCAGAAAACAAAACAAAAAAACA
>NC_057798.1:60472044-60473023 GCF_018294505.1 Triticum aestivum
TGTATGTAATGTTCAAAAATTGTTCAGATCATGTTTTTGTTCATATATGTATTTATTGTTCATATGTGTATTTATTGTTCATGTTTTTTTTCTGTTCATAGATTTTTTGTATCTATTGGCTCTTCGTCGCTCTGTATTTATTGTATCTATTGGTGATATTAATTATGGTATAATATGCAAATGTTTGTATATTCATATGAACAATGCATTAGGCAAAATCTTTGTTTTTTTCAAAATTTTCTATTTGAACATTTTTTTAAAACAAGCAATACTAAAAGAATGAGAGGAAAAAGGAAAATAAGAAGAGGAAGAAAGGAGAAAAAGAGGAGAGGAAGAAGAGGAGAAATAAATAAGAAGAGGAAAAAAGAAGAAAAAGAAGAGGAGAAGAAGAAAGGAATAGAGGAGAAAGAAGAAATTCTATTTTTTCTTCTTTCTCCTCTATTTCTTTCTTCTTCTCCTCTTTTTTTTCTTCTTCTTCCTTCTTCCTTTTTCTATTTTCTTCCTTTTCCTTAATTATTTTCCTTTCTCGAGGGAGAAGAAGAAAAAGAAGAGGAGAAGAAGAAAGAAAGGAATAGAGGAGAAAGAAGAAACTTCAACACGAGCTAGGGGGTGGTACCGATACCCCCTCCCTGATAACATTATTTTCCCATGTATATGTATGTCGCGCCGTTGTCGATATAACCCCCTCTAGATAACTTCGACATGAGGGGCGGTCGATATATATATACCCCCTCTCGACCGTGATAACTTATACAACTGCAGCACCCCCCTTGGCCCTCTCGCTCGAGCAAAACTCTCGAGGACACCCAAACCCTAGAGAGAAAACGATGTTGGTCTCCTACCCCCTCCCGCCGCGCCCCTACCCGACAAATTAACTCTCTCGAGGCCACCCAAATTTATCAAGTTAAAAGAGCATTATCGTCGAGGCCACCCCAAACCCTTGAAGCGTTGTGTCGAGGCCACTAACATGATTCCTTAT